>NW_010965019.1:2145585-2145871 GCF_000463585.1 Tarenaya hassleriana
CTGTGGCGTTCCAGTTGGAGTCAGCTGTGAGACAATCCCACAATCTGCCAGATAGTCAGTGAACTCTTGGCTCATATACTCGTCACCTCAATCAGATCGAAGCAACTTGATCGTCTTGCCAAGTTGGTTCTGCACCTCGTTTATGAAAGTCTTGAACAATTCAAGCGTTTCAGACTTATGTCTCATCAAGTAGTCATAACCGTATCTACTGAAATCATCAGTAAACGTAACAAAGTACAGATAACCCCCTCTAGCGGGCGAGCTCATAGGACCGCATACATCACTA
>NW_010965019.1:2147471-2147684 GCF_000463585.1 Tarenaya hassleriana
ACTTTTTGATTGTCTCATCAAAGCGAAGGTTCCAGCTCCTCGAAGCCTGCTTCAGTCCATAAATGGACCTCTGAAACTTGCACACCATCATCGGGTTCCTTGGATCGACAAAACCTTCGGGTTGTGTCATATACACATCCTTGGTCAAGTTCCCGTTAAGGAACGCGGTCTTGACATCCATTTGCCATATCTCATAGTCATAATATGCGGCTA
>NW_010965019.1:2151291-2152160 GCF_000463585.1 Tarenaya hassleriana
AATCTGTACCTCGGACCGTCCGTTCTGGATACAGAACGGACGTTCCAGGTTTGACAGAACGTTCGGTCTCGACTTCAGAAGTCAGAACGGACGTTCCGCAATGTAGAACGGACGTTCTGTATGGACAGAACGGACGGTCTAGGACAGACCTTCCATTCTGAGCCACTCAGTCTGTCACCCTTGGACCGTCCGGTCTGGCTTACCCAGAACGGACGGTCTAGGGTAGGCCTCTGTGATCAGATCACGTTTCCCCGCGTTCTCGTCCCCGATCAGACCCAAAACTGATCCGAATTCTTCTGTACACCCAAAATTCGAACTCCTGCACTCTATGCAACATGAAACATGCAATCTACACTAGATTCAATCATCAAACATGCATAGATTTCAAAGCAAACATGGATTCAAACATATCAAATCCTAAAACGAGCGTGATCGGGTTCTACGAAATCAAAACAGAGCAACCAGGCTCTGATACCACTGTTGGGATTCCTGGGATCTCTAGAGCGAATCCTATTCCTAAGAGATCGATTCTAGGGTTTGCGCAGCGGATATAAAACAAAAATTTAATAAACTCTAGAACCATGCTTCTAATGAATCGTAGAAACGTTAGAACGCTTACCTCAATCGATCTGGGGCCTGTATCAACTGAAGAATTCGTCCGATCACTTAGGCAGGAAGATTACCTCGCCCTCTACACGTATCCACACCTCGGGATGGATTCCAACGATTGGAACTTGTCTGCTAGGACTCGAATCTCTATTCGATTTTGTGCACTTCGAGAAAACGAGACTTAGAACTTGTTGAGCTTTTTTTGGATCTCACCAAAAACTCTCCAAGAACTGCAAAAGTCTGCTGCAGAAAGTCTCTTC
>NW_010965019.1:2152240-2152818 GCF_000463585.1 Tarenaya hassleriana
CGCGTGGACCGTCCGTTCCAGAAGCAGAACGGACGGTCTGCGTTAGTGGACCGTCCGTTCCTGACCTTCTGGAACGGACAGATCGCGCACTGTGGACCGTCGGGTCTGGACTTGATGGACCGTTCGTTCTGGACTTCCGGTCCGTCCGTTCCAGACTCTTCTGTCTCGGTTTTTCGTCGTTTCCTCGTGCGGTTTCGTCCTTCCCTGCGTGTGTGACCCTGTAGGCTCATTCGATATAGCAGTATAACCCGAAATCTCTATTTCAGATATACAAGTCATAGGCGGTCTCTAGCAAGACACTATGACTACCTATCTCAAATAGAGTTTGTTCGTGATCTTTACGAACGCCAGAGATGATTCCGGTTGATGATCCTTTTGTATCATGATATCATATGTCGAACATAAGGCATGGACAAACCACCTTATCTGATTCGACTGCTTTCTCGTTAACTGAGTTCGACTGTCTGAAATAGACGACGTTCGTCTATAGTGCGGCCACACATTTCTACAGTCTCGCTCACACGAGGGGCCCAACGATATCTCTCTCTTTTACGAGAGGTACAAATCCCGTCTTGACT
>NW_010965019.1:2161205-2162814 GCF_000463585.1 Tarenaya hassleriana
GCATGCTTAGCATATACCCATACACGCGAATACGATCCCGACGCCCGTAGTCATCCTTGTTTGATAGGTCACTCATTTTTATTTGCTTTCTTATATTGCTTACCATTGATTCTACATATTTCCACCATCACTTGCTTGCTTGCTTTGATCTCTTTTCGATCTAGATTTGGATTTAGCAACCGGTCCTCGTGTTCGACCCCGTGTTACGACGATCCGTATCCTTGCGGTGAGTTGTGAATCGGGTTATAGATTTTATACTCGGTACACACGTATCAATTGTATCCAATACCTATGATCAACGCTATGATCATCAATCACACATCATACTAGTCTTATTATGTCGTTATTCCCATAACGACACAAGACTAGGGAGTTTAGTATCATTCATAATGATACATGGATTTCATAACAGATCTAGTATGCAAGAACATGTAATGAATCAAATATTCTCATAAAACCATAGAAAGTATCAATACATCGAATGTATCTAAAGAAAGCTCATAAATAGTACATCATAGAGCACTAAACCAACAGACTCATGTCCATGTGACAATCTCATGCGGATCATCCAGTAACTCGTTCCAAACGAGAACCCATGATTGTGATTTGCATCCAATGCATATGATCATAATCATCTATCACACATCATGCTGGTCTTAATTCATCATTGTTCCCACAATGAGCCATCCAACTGTCAACAATCTCATCTTTATTATCCACAAGTTCCACATTTTGAATGTGACAGTTCGGGTACCGTAGGATGGCGGTGAGTAAACGCTGGTACGAGAAGCACAGACAAAGGGCGACTCCTGATCGAATTTCTAGGTAGGGGTACAGGGATGAATCAAATGCACCAGAATGAGAGGGATCTAAAGACTGTGTAGGTGTGAGACTACATAGTCAAAGATAACTTAAAAGAATTGATTGAATTACTCATAGCAACAAGATGTATCTAGCTTTTCGGTTGCCCATCTCGAGAAAACTCCAAAGTTATGGAGGTTTGGTTTAAAGTAGTCTTAGGATAGATGACCTCCTGAGAAGTACTTTTCGGATGTGTGGAAGTGAGGAAAAAACACGTTAAAAGGTCTCGTGTTGGTGTGTGAGGACAACTTTGACATTCTGTAGTGGTCTCGGGTCATTACAAGTGGTATCAGAGCTGGTACTCTCCTAGTACGATGTAGTTCGAGGATGAACCATACGGAAGTTGATGGGCCTGTGATAGCTCGGGTACCGTAGGAGGACGGGGAGTGATCGCCGGTGCGAGAAGTATGGATAAGGGGCAGCTCCTAATCGAGCTTCTGGGTAAGAGCTACATGGATAAATCGAACGCACCGGAATGAGAGGAATCCGAGGGCTGTGTATGTATGGTGTTGGTTTAGTGCTCTATGATGTACTGTTAGCGAGCTTTCTTTGGATACATTTGATGTATTGACACTTTCTATGAATTTATAGATGAGTGTTTGATTCATTACGTATTGTGTATACTTGATATGTTATGAAATCCATGTATTGTTATGAACAATACTAAACTCCCTAGTCATGTATCATTGTAGGAATAATGATATACTAAGACTAGTATGATGTGTGATTGATGATCAAGTAGATCATT
>NW_010965019.1:2163013-2165266 GCF_000463585.1 Tarenaya hassleriana
GACTATAAAGGCATGTATCAGGTACGAAACGAATCATGTGTTGGATTGTAGATAGTCAAGAGGGGATTTGTACCTCTCGTAAAGGAGAGAGATATCGTTGGGCCCCTCGTGTGAGTGAGACTGTAGAAATGTGTGGCCGCACTATAGACGAGCGTCGTCTATTTCAGACAGTCGAACTCAGTGAACGAGAAAGCAGTCGAATTAGATAAGGTGGCTTGTCCATGCCTTATGTTCGACATATGATATCGCGATACAAAAGGATCATCAACCGGAATCATCACTGGCGTTCGTAAGATCACGAACAAACTCTATTCGAGATAGGTAGTCATAGTGTCTTGCTAGAGACCACCTATGACTTGTATATCCGGAATAGAGATTTCGGGTTATACTGCTATATCGAATGAGCCTACAGGGTCACACACGCAGGGAAGGACGAAACACACGAGAAAACGACGGAAAAGACCGAGACGGAAGGGCCTGGAATGGACGGACCGAAAGGGCCAGACCCGACGGTCTGCCAGGTCCAGACCCGACGGTCCACGATTATCAATGATCGATCTAGAAGCCGTGGTCAGAGGCTTATCTTTCATAAGGATAGATCGCATGGTGAGATTATTCAGATTCCTGCAACAGATATGTTCTACAGAAAAAGACAGACAAACAGACAGAAAATATGCAAGCCGCTTAGTACACATACTAACACAGATAATAGATGCAATATGACAGGCTCCCACTAAGAAAAACACCCTCAATGAGTTTCTAAGTGAGCTAGGATCCATATTTCACATGTTTTTGAGTCAGCTAGGGCATGACGCTCAAAAACATGCTATTTAGGTAGACAACACATTGTCAATCACATCCTATGTGATTCCTAGATGTGTATGGGATAGTGATACGCTATCACTGCATGTTTTCATCCCATCCTTACCATTAGGTCCAAGTCCGACTTGATAACCCAATTCAAGCTCAACCATATTCGAGCTATGAGAATCACGATTTCTCCATACTGCCTCACCAAGATAATCAGGCACGCTCAGCTAGGGCATGACCCGTAACCATGACGATCGAGGCCTTGACAGTTGCTCTACTAATGGGCGGTAATAGCTTGAGATTTCATGAGGTATATGTGACTTGAACACAATGAAATCTTGACTGAATTCAAGTCAGTTCAATCAAGCTGTTCCGATCATATCGGTAGAATCAGAATCTCGGCTTAGACACTTGAAACGATGCAACAATTGCATCTAACAAAGTCTCCCGATATCATATGTTGAACAAGGGCATGGTTTGAGCCACCCTTCAAGTTCAACCGCTTTCTCGTTTTGGCAAATCGACTAATAAAATAGATGCAACTTCATCTATAGCGTGGCCACGCATTTTCATAGTCCGACTTCCATGAGAGGGCCCAGCGATATCTCTCCTGTTAAGGAGGTGACAAGTCCCATATTGCATGTCTACTATCTCCATATGATTCGTGAACGTGTCTGATCAACGCCGTTATAATCATCCGGTTAAAGACGACGTTTGACGAGTCAAGACACGCCACTCCTCATATCAGATACTCTAGACATCTCAGGTCTGAGGATCCAAGAACAAACCGCTTTATGAGATTCAAGTCATGACTCTGTCCATGTGACAATCTCATGCGGGTCATCCAGTCACTCGTTCACAACGAGTACCCATGATTGTGACATGCATTCAATGCATCGATCACACCTCATGCTAGTCTTAATTCATCATTGTTCCCACAATGATAACTGACCAGGGAGTTTAGAATCATTCTATAATAATTCAAGGATGCCGAAATATAACAAACATGCCAATCATATAACGGGAATGTAACGCATTCATAAATCAATGAATCAATACAAAGTCAAAATGTCATATCACGGATCATCCTAGAGCATTACAACCAACACTCTAAACATGTTTCGACGCACTTCAAACATGTTTGGATGCGCCCTTAATATGTTTTGACGTGCTCTAAACATGTTTCGACGAACTCTAAACATCTTTTGTTGCACTCAAAACATGTTTAAATGCACTCTAAACATGTTTCGACTAGAGTATCTGATATGAGGAGTGGCGTGTCTTGACTGCGTCAAACGTCGTCTTTAACCGGATGATTATAACGGCGTTGATCAGATACGTTCACGAATCATATGGAGATAGTAGACATGCAATATGGGACTTGTCACCTCCTTAACAGGAGAGATATCGCTGGGCCCTCTCGTGGAAGTCGGACTATGAAAA
>NW_010965019.1:2165470-2171215 GCF_000463585.1 Tarenaya hassleriana
CTTTTGGAAAGTGACTTTTTCCGAGTATTGACTCGGTCCGAGTCAGCACTCTGACTCGGTCGAGTCAGAACGAATCAGCCCAAGCCCATTGTGAACTCTTGACTCGGCCCATTTAGTATTGACTCGGTCCGAGTCAAAACTTTGACTCGACCGAGTCAAAACATCAGCCAAGCCCAAAACACTTTCTGGGCTTCGACTCGCGTGGAACTTACTCGGTCCGAGTCAGAAGGCTGAAAACGCCCCGACACTTTGATTTGATCCGAAAACGGTTTTTCCGACCAAATCCAAGTCTTCCTTTCGGAAACTTCACATATAAGTCCATCCCTAATGGTGTGTGACCCTGTAGGCCCATTCGCAGTGGCAGTAGCCTCGAGAACCATTCCCGATCTACAAGTCATTGTTAGCCTCTAGCAAGACGTCATGACCACCCACGTTGAATTGAGTTAGAGGTGATCTAACCGAGGCAATAACAGTTCGAGTTCTGATCCTTTGTCTCACGATATCATACGTTGAACAAGGGCATGGTTTGAGCCACCCTTCAAGTTCAACTGCTTTCTCGTCTTGGCAAATCAACTAATAAAATAGATGCAACTTCATCTATAGCGTGGCCACGCGTTTTTCATAGTCCGATTTCCACGAGAGGGCCCAGCGATATCTCTCCTGTTAAGGAGGTGACAAGTCCCATATTGCATGTCTACTATCTCCATATGATTCGTGAACGTATCTGATCAACGCCGTTATAATCATCCGGTTAAAGACGACGTTTGACGCAGTCAAGACACGCCACTCCTCATATCAGATACTCTAGACAGCTCAGGTCTGAGGATCCAAGAACAAACCGCTGTATGAGATTCAAGTCATGACTCTGTCCATGTGACAATCTCATGCGGGTCAACCAGTCACTCATTCACAACGAGTACCCATGATTGTGAAATGCATCCAATGCATCGATCACACCTCATGCTAGTCTTAATTCATCATTGTTCCCACAATGATAACTGACCAGGGAGTTTAGAATCATTCTATAATGATTCAAGGATACCGAAATATAACAAACATGCCAATCATATAACGGGAAGAGTAATGCATTCATGAACCAATGAATCAATACAAAGTCAAAATGTCATATCACGGATCATCCTAGAGCATTACAACCAACAATCTCCCACTATGCTCTATGATCTATCCTACAAGCATCTAATCCCCATACCCCTAACATGACCATCATGTTTTGACGAAGGGAGAGGCTTCGTCAATGGGTCGACAATATTATCATCCGTCGACACTCTGCTTATCTTCACGTCTCCTCTGTCGATGATTTCTCTGATCAAGTGAAATCGCCTGAGTATGTGTTTGGATCTCTGGTGTGACCGGGGTTCCTTAGCTTGCGCAATCGCACCATTGTTGTCACAATACAACTCAATGGGATCTGCAATGCTAGGAATGACGCCCAGGTCTCCCACGAATTTCCTGATCCAAACAGCTTCCTTAGCTGCATCCGATGCTGCTATGTACTCGGCTTCTGTAGTCGAATCTGCAACGGTTGGCTGTTTGGAACTCTTCCAACTGATAGCCCCACCGTTCAGGCAGAAAACATAACCTGACTGCGATCTGAAGTCATCTCTGTCGGTTTGGAAACTAGCATCGGTATAACCACTTATAGCGAGCTCGTCTTCCAATCCGCCATACACCAAGAACAAATCCTTAGTCCTTCTCAAGTACTTAAGGATGTTCTTGACCGCAATCCAGTGAGCCTCACCTGGTGTAGACTGATATCTACTAGTCATACTCAATGCATATGATACATCCGGACAAGTACACAACATGGCGTACATGATGGATCCAATTGCCGAGGCATATGGAATCCTACTCATGCGCTCTTGCTCATCCTGTGTCTTTGGACACTGAGTCTTGCTAAGAGCAACGTCATGTCCCATTGGCAAGGCACCCCTCTTGGAGTCTTGCATCTTGAACCGATTCAAGACCTTGTCAATGTATGTACTCTGACTTAGACCAAGAAGCCTTCTCGATCTATCTCTATAGATCTTGATTCCTAGAATATAGGCGGCTTCTCCTAAGTCCTTCATCGAAAAAACTGATCCTAGCCAGGATTTTACTCCTTGCAAGGTAGGAATGTCATTTCCGATGAGCAATATATCATCCACATAAAGTACAAAGAAGACCACTGCGCTCCCACTGACCTTCTTGTAAACACATGACTCATCTTCGTTTTGCAGGAAGCCAAACATTTTGACTGCCTCGTCAAATCGAAGATTCCAGCTCCTCGAAGCCTGCTTCAATCCATAAATGGATCTCTGAAGCTTGCACACCTTCCTCGGACTCTTAGGATCAACAAAACCCTCGGGTTGTGTCATGTACACATCCTCGAGCAAATTCCCGTTAAGGAATGCGGTCTTGACGTCCATATGCCATATCTCATAGTCATAATACGCAGCTATGGCCAGCAGAATCCGTATGGATTTAAGCATCACAACTGGTGAAAAGGTTTCATCATAGTCTATACCATGAATCTGCCGAAACCCTTTCGCGACGAGTCGTGCCTTATAGGTATGCACGATGCCATCCATGTCGGTTTTCTTCTTGAAAACCCACTTACATCCAATGGTCTTAATACCATCGAATGAGTCGACCAAAGTCCATACTTTGTTGTCGTACATGGACTGCATCTCAGACTCCATGGCCTGGTGCCATTTCTCGGAATCGGAACTCGCCACAACCTCTGAATACGACGTAGGCTCGTCATGTTCTAACAACATGAGTTCATCGTTTCCAGTCACAAGAAAACCATATCTTGTAGGCTCTTGGCGAATTCTACCAGATCTCCGAGGTTCACTAGGAGGTGCTGTCTCAACAACTTGTGACACAGGTTGAACTGATTCGCCCTGTTCACTCGGTTCCTCGACTATTTGTGGTTCTCGAACTTCTTCGAGATCTATTCTACTCCCACTAACTCTCTTGGAGACGAACTCTCTCTCCAAGAAAGATCCATTCCGAGCAACAAACACTTTGTTCTCAGATGGGTTGTAGAACCAGTACCCTTTAGTTTCCTTAGGGTAACCCACAAATATGCATTTATCAGACTTGGCGGATAGCTTATCAGAAGCAAGACGTTTCACGTAAACGTCACATCCCCAAATCTTCATGAATGCTAACCTGGGACGCTTCCCAGTCCATATCTCATATGGAGTCTTCTGAACCGACTTTGTTGGACAGTTGTTCAGTATAAGCGCTGCAGTTTCCAAAGCATATCCCCAGAAGGATTTAGGAAGATCGACCTGACTCATCATAGACCGTACCATATCCAATAAGGTTCGGTTCCTCCTCTCGGAAACGCCATTCCATTGTGGCGTTCCAGGTGGAGTCAGCT
The DNA here is from genome assembly GCF_000463585.1 of Tarenaya hassleriana. Lineage (NCBI taxonomy): Eukaryota > Viridiplantae > Streptophyta > Magnoliopsida > Brassicales > Cleomaceae > Tarenaya > Tarenaya hassleriana. The sequence goes on from NW_010965019.1 coordinate 2,168,859, forward strand.
GTGAGACAATCCCACAATCTGCCAGATAGTCAGTGAACTCTTGGCTCATATACTCGCCACCTCGATCAGATCGAAGCAACTTGATCGTCTTGCCAAGTTGGTTCTGCACCTCGTTTCTGAAAGTCTTGAACAATTCAAGCGTTTCAGACTTATGTCTCATCAAGTAGACATAACCGTACCTACTGAAATCATCAGTAAACGTAACAAAGTACAGATAACCTCCTCTAGCGGGAGAGCTCATAGGACCGCATACATCACTATGTATGAGTTCTAGCAACTCCGTAGCCCGTTCTCCTTTTCTAGTAAAAGGAGATTTTGTCATCTTGCCCATCAAACAGGAATCGCATGATTCGATTGATTCATAATCAAAAGAATCAAGAAGTCCATCAGAATGAAGCTTCGCAATGCGTTTCTCATTGATGTGACCAAGTCGACAATGCCAGAGATAGGTCGGATTTAAGTCGTTCGACTTAAACCGCTTGGTACTAACATTATAGATCGACCTGTATCCAGATGGTTCATCTTCCAAAATATAAAGGCCATTAAACTGGTAACCTTTACCATAGAATAAATCGCCTCTATAAATGGACAGACATTTGTTCTCAATAACAAATCTGAAACCATCTGAGTCTAAGCATGAAATCGATATGATGTTCCTACTGATGGCAGGTACAAAATAACAATCATGCAACTCCAATACAAGGCCAGAAGGTAAAGTCAGATCATAAGTCCCGACGATCAATGCAGCAACTTTTGCTCCATTCCCGACACGGAGATCTACTTCTCCCTTTGCCAATTGTCTACTTCCTCGCAGTCCCTGCACATTTGCACAAATGTGCGAGGCACATCCGGTATCTAATACCCATGAAGAAGAAGTACACAAGTTGGCCTCTATAATGAAGATACCGGAAATTGAAGCTTCTGCAAGCTTCTTCTTCCTCTGATCTTCCAGGTAGAGCCTGCAATTTCTATACCAATGCCCGATGGCATGACAGAAATAACACTCTTCCTTCTTGGGTTTGGACTTAGGCTTAGTGACAACACTTGTCAATTTCCTTTTGCCCTTACCTTTGGAACGCTTCCTCTTGCTGGAACTCTTTCCAACAATCACCATATCATTCTTCCCTTGGCTCCCAGCTTTCTCTTGGAATGACATATTCAACTGATCATCCATCAATGAATTGTCCATGTCATCTAATTGCTCACGCAATTCCGAAGACATCTTTCCAAGCATCAAGCTAGACAAGTCCAGATCATCATCCTCATGCTTCCAATAAGCATCAATGATCGATCCAGAAGCCTTGGTCAGAGGCTTATCCTTCATAAGGATAGATCGCATGGTGAGATTAACCAGATTCCTGCAACAGATATACACTACAGAAAAAGACAAACAAACAGACAGAAAATATGCAAGTCACTTAGTACACTTACTAACACAGATAATAGATGCAATATGACAGGCTCCCACTAAGAAAAACACCCTCAATGAGTTTCCAAGTGAGCTAGGATCCATATTTCACATGCTTTTGAGTCAGCTAGGGCATGACGCTCAAAACCATGCTATTTAGGTAGACAACACTTTGTCAATCACATCCTATGTGATTCCTAGATGAGTATGGGATAGTGATACGCTATCACTGCATGTTCCTCATCCCATCCTTACCATCAGGTCCAAGTCCGACTTGATAACCCAATTCAAGCTCAACCATATTTGAGCTATGAGAATCACGATTTCTCCATACTGCCTCACCAAGATAGTCAGGCACGCTCAGCTAGGGCATGACCCGTAACCATGACGATCGAGGCCTTGACAGTTGCTCTGCTAATGGGCGGTAATAGCTTGAGATTAAAACATGAGGCTTCATTTGTCTTGAACACCAGGATACCTTGACTGAATTCAAGTCATTCCAGTCAAGTTGTTCTGATCAACTCGGATGAACTACTCTTAGTTCCTTTGAGTCGTCCATATACAAAATCTCTTGGCCAAACAACATTTGTTTGCCTTAGATTCGATACCAGAACCCTCTCAATATCCTAATTCAGATATTTGATTCGAGACAACGATTGCACAATCAAAACTCTGAATTCTGGATTGTCATCAAGCTTGGTCTTAAGTGAGGCTTTGATTCCGATTCTGATAATCGATCCAACACAACAATTGTTCGATCAAAATCTGAATTCTGCAGAATCACGGATTGTCCAAGGTCCAAACCGACCGTCGGTTTAACTTTGGAAAAACCTGAACACTGGAACGGACGGTCCAGAGAAACACGTGGACCGTCCGTTCCAGACCTTCTGGAACGGATGACCGAATGCAGACCGACCCCGAAGACCGAACGTTCCAACAGACCCAGAAC
>NW_010965019.1:2172117-2184441 GCF_000463585.1 Tarenaya hassleriana
CTTTTCGTGCTCGTTTCGGTCAAATCTCGTTTCTATTCTTCGTATTCTTCACGTATAAGTCCATCTCTATTGGTGTGTGACCCTGTAGGCCCATTCGCAGTGGCAGCAGCCTCGAGAACCATTCCTGATCTACAAGTCATGGTTAGCCCCTAGCAAGACCCTATGACCACCCACGTTGAATTGAGTTAGAGGTGATCTAACCGAGGCAATAACAGCTCGAGTTCTGATCCTTTATCTCACGATATCATGTGTTGAACAAGGGCATGGTTTGAGCCACCCTTCAACTTCAATCGCTTTCTCGTCTTGGTAAATCGACTAGTAAAATAGATGCAACTTCATCTATAGCGTGGCCACGCATTTTCATAGTCCGACTTTCACGAGAGGGCCCAGCGATATCTCTCCTGTTAAGGAGGTGACAAGTCCCATATTGCATGTCTACTATCTCCATATGATTCGTGAACGTATCTGATCAACGCCGTTATAATCATCCGGTTAAAGACGACGTTTGACGCAGTCAAGACACGCCACTCCTCATATCAGATACTCTAGACATCTCAGGTCTGAGGATCCAAGAACGAACCGCTGTATGAGATTCAAGTCATGACTCTGTCCATGTGACAATCTCATGCGGGTCATCCAGTCACTCGTTCACAACGAGTACCCATGATTGTGATATGCATCCAATGCATCAATCACACCTCATGCTAGTCTTAATTCATCATTGTTCCCACAATGATAACTGACCAGGGAGTTTAGAATCATTCTATAATGATTCAAGGATGCCGAAATATAACAAACATGTCAATCATATAACGGGAATGTAACGCATTCATAAATCAATGAATCAATACAAAGTCAAAATGTCATATCACGGATCATCCTAGAGCATTACAACCAACATCGTGATCGAACGAGTTCTTCAATTGATACAGGCCCCAGATCGATTGAGGTAAGTGTTCTAACATTTCTACGATTCATAAGAAGCATGGTTCTAGGGTTTAATAAATTTTTGTTTTACATCCGCTGCGCAAACCCTAGAATCGATCTCTTAGGAATAGGATCCGCTCTAGAGATCCCAGGAAACTCAACATATGGGACTATACAGTCAAAGATAACTAAAAGGAATTGATTGAGTTACTCATAGCAACAAGATACATATACCTTTTCGGTTGCCCATCTCGAGAGAACTCCAAAGTTAAAGAGGCTTGCTCTGGAGTAGTCTTAGGATGGGTGATATCTTGGGAAGTGCTTTCCGGGGATGTGTGCGAGTGTGGACAAAACATGCTAAAAGGTCTTGTATTGGTGTGTGAGGACAACTTTGATATTTCGTAGCGGCCTCGAGTCGTTACACTGAACTAGACGTGATTCATCCTTCTTTGGTATTAGAATGCTCTCAATGTCCTGAAATGAATGGTCAAACAAATCATTATTAATACTCTTTGTAATTTCATTGATAACTTTGTTTCGACTTCACTAATCAACCATTTCAAAAATATACTTGTGTTCTACCTATCTTTGTCAACCCTTTTTTCAATCCATACTTCTTTTTTGAGGTGAAACATCTTTTGCATATCCGCGGACAGTTTCGGTTAACATTTCCTCACAATGACACGTCACAGTACCATCCGCCATGATGAAATTTAGAAATACATTCAAATGATAACATTTGCAATATCAACCACATAATATTAATAATATATTTATTTACAACTGTTTCTTTTGATTGATTAATTTAAATCATTTACCGTGAGCAAAATAATGAATCCTGATAAATTCCACTGATTGACCAGTTTTCTATACTTGTTCAGATAATTCAGCACAAAACCAAGAACACTTTCGAAGGTGAACGTCCCCCAAGAAAATTCTTCATAAACCTCCACATTATCAACAATCTTCAACAGAAATAGATTCACATATTTAGAATGTTGGTATCCTATCACATAACTAAGTAACAATAAGTAAGTCATCTTCAACCTGTCATCTTTTTCATGTTTAGGCAATTCTCCAAACTTTGTCATAACTTCCGCTTTCTAAACCTTTTCAAAGCTTTCTTGAGCAAAGTATTTTCTATAGAAATCGATCCATCCAATTTCTTCCCAATTTTTAGGCATTAGAGAATACTTCAGCCCACAAAGAAGTGCATGTTCCCACAAGACGTATCTAATTAGAACTCCGTTAATCATGAACCACAAGTCATTATCTTTCTTCGTCTTCACCGATCTGTTGATGAGTGCCACCATTAAACTCACCTTTAATATCTGCTTCTTTGGGATATGGAAGATATGCCAAAGTTGCGATCGTTTGGTGAAATACTTTGTCTCCTCATCATGTCATATGGTTCTATAGGAATTCCACTGCATCTATGTGAAAATACTTTGACGATACCTTCATTGACATCTTGTTCATATCGTCAAATCCGTAATAGAATCCTACTTTCGGTATATCAACAACCTGTAATAAAATGAGCGCATTCAGTTGTATACAATTATGATTACTTATTTGTCGCTTCGCATCAGACATTTTTTAATTTTTTAGTTACAATTAGATACTTTGCAATTTTTTAGTTACAATCCACATCAGATTTTGAATAAAAAATGGGTTCGCGCTCTACAGAAAAATAAATTGCGCAGAAACTTCTCATGGACACTACAGACTTTTTTTCCAACTACTATTCAACCAAACTTTTTAAAACATACAACCCTAATAAATCCTACACAAATGCAATTAAAACACACAATTCTTACATTGTTTCAGAAGAATAAATCGTTTTTCTTAATCTCTCTGGTTCTGCTCTTTTGCTCGATCTAGACGAAGATGCACCCCTTCGATTCGAAACACCACCTCATGCGAATTAACCTCCTTCACTCGATGACGATGATCTCTCCATTTTCTTCGTCTTTTTCTTTATTTCGACCGGTTTTCATCCATTTTGTTTGTTTTCGTGTTTGAGTTCGCGTTCTCCCCTTCGCTCTTCTTTCTGAATTGAAGGCTGAATAAAAACTCTAACATTCACTTTTACTTTAAAAATCCCTAATTTTTACTTTCTCGAAATATTCAACCTACACGCATAATTAAGGGTACCGAGATCTTTTCAATTTTTAAAAGGGTATTTTTGACTTTCTGCTAATTCTTTATATTTTTAATTGTGTACTTAAGAAATCCATGCGATCCAAGTGGATCATTTGATTAAAATGTCCCAAAGGATGGGCAAAGGTCACATACCTTGATTTTTTGGATATTCGGATTTTGTCTTTGTTTGCACGGGTTTTAAAAAAAAACATTATCTCGTTTTCGTTTTTGTGAAGCTCGGATATCCATGACTCGGATACCTATCACTTAATTAGATTATCTGTGATTATCCGAACCTTTTCAAATCTTTAGAAACCGTTGATTTTTGTTGATTTCAAAGATATTTTAGTAATTTAATTTGAAAATATATTTAATAATTATTATAAATATATTAAAATGTCAATAATATAATCGTCATTTTATTAATATCCGAATATTCAAAGATACCCATTGTTGTTCAAACAAAACCTAAACTGGAATCCGCAATCCAAATTTTTGGTCTCATTAAATCCATTTTCATCTTCTTTATATAACGACTACCGGTATTCCGATTACCGGTAAGGACGAGTACCCAACGGTTTCAAGTAGCCGTGTTACCCCCACACCAAGCCCATGAAAATCTGAAAATGTGGACCGCTTGCTTTTTCCATTTCAGACTTTTGCACAAAAATTTTAGCCCATAATTCATTTCATTTTTAATCAAACCCATTGCAATTTATATTGCCTTTGGTTATTATAAATATATGCCAAACCAAATAATAACAACAATAAATACATGTTTTTTTTTTTTCTTGTTTTGTCATATATCTATACTAACATCATCTCACCAACAAATACAAATCTATAAGATCCAAATTAAGGAAACGAATCCGAAATCAGAAAATCATACATTCTTAGGAGCTTGAGCGTTGCCCTTACCATTCCCGAGCTCGAACCCATTCTCGAACTCGGAATCCTCCATGAATCTCGACCAATACCAATGCGACCTCCACACCCGGTTCATCTCCTCGATCGGAATCCCTTTCGTCTCGGGCAAGAACACGTACACGAATATCGACATCACCAGCACGAAGAAGGCGAAGAACAAGAAGAGCCCGAATTTCAGATGGCAGAGCATCGTCAAGAAGATCTGAGCCACGATGAAGGTGAAGATCATGTTCACCGACACGTTTATGCTCTGCGCCGCCGACCGTATCTCCAGCGGGAAGATCTCGCTCGGCACTAACCATCCGAGCGGTCCCCATGACCATGCGAACCCCGCTACGTATATGCATATGAACGTCACCACCACGATGGCGTACCATTTCGGAAGCTCCCCTGTACATATACATATATAAGGTTATTATCGTGACTATATATATATATATATATACGCACACGATTGTACTATACGATGTGATATCGAAAACCCATTTCTCTATTTTCTCACCTGGTGTTCCATCTATCCCGAACCTGGCTCCAATGCATGCCGCAACCACAGCCTGCAACGATACCAATATATCAGAGAAGACCACGATCATACTATCTTTAGATATATATTCTTAAGATTGTTCTTTATATTTGTAAATATGTAATCCTAGACCTTGAATGCACTGTTTGTAGGGATACTAATAATATTATAGATATAAAAAATATATATATATCACTGCCGACGTTTTGACGTATCAAAGCAATGTATGCACCATGGATAAGATCTTGATCGTGTCATGATCGATTGCATGGATAGTTACATGCAATCCAAACCCTACTTTCGAAATCTCATCCGCCAAATCGTGTTACTTGTACTCCAAGTCCCGTCTCTAACTTAAACATTTATAAGTTCGAAAACCAAGATCGTTTCTGGTCATTACCTGACAGATGAGCATCTGGGTCCCGCCTTCGAGGAAAAGAAACCTTCTTCCCCACTTGTCGACGCCATAGATAGAGACCAAAGTTGCAGCAACGTTGACAGAGCCAGTAACGACTGCGGACATGAGCGAAGCATCTGTCGTGAAACCGATCGTGTTGAACAGAACTGGCGCGTAGAACATAATAACGTTAATCCCTGTCAACTGCTGAAAAAACGGAATCATGATCGCCATTGTCAGATGCGGTCTGTATTTCCTCCTCAGAAGATTCCTCCATGGATGCTCCACCATCTGAGATGCTTTGCTCGCGGCGACCAGGTCGTTGAACTCTTCGCTGACGTCATCAACGCCGCGGATTCGCCGGAGCTTTTTCTCGGCTTTGTCGTGTTTGCCGCGTTCGATCATGGAGTTTGGAGTGTCGGGTAGGACCAGAGCTCCGACGGTGATGATAAGGGCGGGGACCACCGCTCCGCCGAGGCTGAGCCGCCATCCCCAGCCGCCGTGGATCTTGGCGAAGAAGTAGTTCAGGACCTCGGCCACGAGGATTCCGATGGTGATCGACAGCTGGAACCCTATGTTCAGTGCTCCTCTGTATTTGTACGGTGCCATCTCCGACAGGTACAGTGGCACTGACTGTAAATACAGAAAGAAACATGATCATTAACATTGTCTGAAACTCAAAACTAGCTTTAATACTGTCTGAATCTGATGTTTCCTCCATTGATTGATGGTTAGACCCTTTTTTTTTTGAAATTTGGATTTGTGCGTTTTCCAACGAAAACTAAAGGGTCATTTTCATAAGAACGAAAGAATACAGGGGCAAGACTGTAAACACATGGAGGGACAGGGTCGATAACCATTGTCTAAAATCTTCAAACGAATCTGAAGACAGATAAGATTCGTGATTTTATTATAAATAAAAAGATATGTAATGATCAGAAAAATAAAATAAAATATGTGGAAATATCTACAATTAATTAATAATGTTGTTAAAAGGGCGAGGAAAAATGGGGAGAGATATAAAGAAAGAGACACAGGGTTCAAAAAGGGATGGACAGACCATGTGGATAGGGATGAAATTAAAGTCAATGAAAAAAACGAGTAATATATTATGCAAACTTGGAATATATATAACGTTATTATTGTTACCAGTTGTATTTAAATAAAAATAATAATGCAAGAAAAAACAAATAATGCAGAAAAGACAAAACAGAGTATACTCTGTTCGAAAACAGGGCATGAACGAACCTGATTGGCGAAACCGATACCGAAACCGAGCAACATACGACCGACGATGAGCATCCAGACATGTTCGGCGAAGCCATTGATGAGGGCTCCGATACAGAACAGAACACCGCCGAAGAACATCGACAGCCTCCGCCCGAATCTACGGGTGATAGTGGAGGCGACGAGGGAGGAGACGAGGGCCGCCAGGTACAGAGACGAAGTGAACATCGTCAGGGTCTGGCTGTCGTACTGACAGTACTGGTTCGTCGACTTCTCCTTCTGCTGTTTCCGATACACTTTCGGGAAGAACTTCTCTAAGAACGACGGCATTGACGTCACCCCACCTGCAGAATCATCACCAAATTTCAGAATTTCAGTTTTCTCAAAATACCCATTTGAGTTTTTCTTCTGTTCAAGTACAGATCGAGAGATTTCAGCTTTGATTTTCGAACATTTTGAGGGCTTTCGTGTCTTTGATCTTATGTTTTTGTTGTGCTTCAGTTGAAACACACGGAAACAGAGGTAATGAGATATGGGGATGTTCATGACTCAAAATAAACGTACGGGTCGATTTCGTAAATAAAAAATATCGAAGCTTTCAACAGTTTTGGGGGTGTTGAGAAACGAAAGAGACATACGGGGCGAAACTGAAAATTTTGAAAGAATAAAACGGAGATTCTCACCGGAGATTCCGATATCGTAGCCAAAGATGAGACCGCCCATGGCGGCGACGATACACGTCACAGTGACGAAGGGAGTGAGTTTGCCGGGATACTCCTTTTGGCCACTCCCGACGACAATTCCACCGACGGCCGGCATGTTTATGATTCTTTCAAAAACACCCCCAAAGTTTTTGTTATTGATTTTCCAACCCTTTCCTCTGTGGGAACAGATAGTGAGAGACGGGAAATTCAAAGAGAGGATAGACAGGTTTGGAGGGCTGAAGGTCTGCGTGTGTATATATAGAAACTGGAAGGTGAGAAACCCCATGTTCGGCTCTCCTCTCATATTTTCTTAGCTGTGAATTCAATTTAATTCATTAATAATAAATAAATAAACCTGTCCATATCATCACAATAATTATATAAATATGTTAGTATTTCACTTTTACGATAATTGAGATGTTTTCTCTTAGCAACCTGTAATGACCGTTGTCTATATAATAATAATAATAATTGCATGCTGCATTATTAACTTGGGGTCATGTGAATTTATTAAGTATGGACTAACACTGTTATATTCTATGCTGCCATCATGATTTTTAAAATATGGTCAAACTCTTATTATGTTACAGTAACGTTAAAACTGTTCAGTCGTTTTCTCAAAATAAAAATGATTATGTTTTGGAATATACATATATATATATATATGTCGATTCAAAAGGCACAGATATGAAAACGTAGAAAGAAAAATATAGTATATGCGTGTGAATGGATTATATATATATGTATATATATTGCGAGTGCATGACGTGCCATGTACTCATCTAGCAAGTTGATGACCACACCACTTGATGGTCCTAAAGTAACGAAAATAGTAAATTTCCACTTCCATTTAATTTCCTTTTTCCTCCATTTCGAGATTCGTAGTGGACTAACGTTAGAGCTTTTCATATTGTAATCTGTTTTATTATTTTATTATTTCTTTTTAATACACATAAAACCGCTAAAACAAAATCAAAATAAGTGTACGTTATAAAAATTATGATAATTTGACACTTTTTGTTGGTTGGTAATTTAGCATTTTGTTTCAAGTCTTCTCCATTGTGTTTTTTTATTTTTCTAATATAAAGACATCGTTTAACAATATCTACGTCAATTATCTAGCATTTTTTTATATTCAAATATTTAAAACCAATAACTAATACATGTGAAGTATATCGTAAAATAATAATATAAGTATTACTTTTTTTCCCAACTTTCGTGCTTTGTGAATGTAAGATGAGGTCGGTGGATTGGAGGCAAAAATTAAATTCAACACGTCATATAATAATCAGAAAGGCATGAATTTCATTCGACGGTCCAACTAATTCCTGTTATCCTTATCGGATATATATACATAAGATTTTGGATAATGTTGGAATTAAATTGCTTCATGGGATGTAGTAAGGTTTTGAAATAACGTGATCCTAAAAGCCTCTTTACAGACAATAAAATAAAGTTCCGTCATAAAAAGCATGACTAAACTATTTATGTTTCCGTCTAGAAAAAAATAATGTTCCACGTGGAATACTTATCCTTTTTCTCAGATGGTTTTTATTTATCAAAGTTCGTCTAATGATGTAAATGCATGTTTAAAATAAAATAGAAATATCAATGGATACGATAAATTTAATTTTAATATTTAGATGCTAATTTAACATGATAAATTTTGCCAAAAAATATAAGGAAAAAAGACACATACGCTCAACATTTTTTTTTGTTAGAACGAGTTATCAACTATCTAATATGTATATTTATATATCCAGTAACAAAAATCTTCAATGTTTTCTTGCATGAAGGACAAATATTTTCTTCATCTTTTTTACAAAAAAAAAAAAGGAAAAGGAAAAAAGTAGGCGTAAAATAGTAAAAATTAAGGAAAAAGGGGTAAAATGGCAATTGTCAGAAGTTTTGGCCTAAAACAAAAATAATAATTTTCAAAAGGGCATGTCGGTATTCCCAGATTCGCGGCAAAGGTTCAGGAAACTCAGATTTGCTTCTTACATGACATCATCCTCTCCAAATTACAGAATTGCCCCTAACTTCCGAATTTTATCTCACCAATCCCAATTCTTCAATATTTCCTTGTTCATTATAGGAAAGGAAACAACTTCAAATAAATAAAAAAAATTCAAAGAACTAGCATTATATTTTACTTTTATAGATAGGAAAAAGTTATACATAAGATCGAATATAAAAAAGTTGTAAAAGGAACGTATCCGAGGTGTCTTTTTTTTTTCTAAGTAAACGCAGCAGTGACGAGTAAAGAAAAAAAAGGGATCAATAAAGAAGTAAAGGATAAATATAAAAGAAAAAATGTAAAGAAAAAAAAAGACAAGGGTAAAGGAAAAAGAGAGAAAATCCAACAGGGCCCAATAGGTTTGTGATTTTTTTTTATATGTTTTTATACATCCTATAAACCACGTTTTGATATTAGATTCGGATCCAAAATAATTTGATTCGATTTTTTCGGTTTTACAAAAATAGATATCAATCGATTATTATATTATATTCGGTTCGGTTTGGGATTGGTTTCGGTTTTTATTAAAAAAATAGATTTTAAAAAAAAAATCGATTTTTTGAATTTTTTTAAAATTCAATCCGGTTCTATTCAATTCTAAAAAAATTCGATTTTTTTAAAATTAATAATATTCAAAGATTTTGAACAGTTCAAACACATTTTTTGTTCGATACAGTTTTGAGAAAGTGAACAGAAACGACCATCCCTATAAATAATCTCGTGAAAAGGAACTCAGAAATTATGTATATCAAAAATAATTTTATAAATACTAAATACAAATTGGAAAATTTTAATTATTAGGTCGATAAAAGACACAAAACCAGCTAGCTCGTAGGAACTGAACAAAATTAGACATTATGCCATCTCAGCCATGGTTTCAATTCTTTTCATTCAGTTGGAATTTTATTTTATTTTTTAAAGGCAATATATACAAGTTGATATTTATCCTCAAATGTTTTTGTAGGGTGGTGTTATCCCATCTACGTTTCAGCCGAAAATAAAAACAATTTCTTTTTGAATCGTGGGGAAAGCATCATTAGAGTGAAGATTTTTTGTAAATGGGACTCAAAAAAGTCAAAGTCAACTTGGGGAGGGTCCGATGCGTTTGGCCGCACCTATGCGCACACAAATTAAACGTTGGGCGTTTGCGATTGTCCAAACGCCATTTTCCACACGAGGTTTACTTTCTCTTGTATTCTTGTGGGTCTAATCTTTACTCGAATTCTCACATTTAGTGACTTTTCAATCCTCCTTATATCAGAGTGTGGACGTTTCGATACATGTTTTTTAGAATCAAACGGTGTAGAATCAAAAAACTTGATATCATTTTTGAATTTTTTGAAATCGAATCGAATTGAACCAAATTTTAAAAAACCAGAAAAACCGATTTTAAAAAAATATATATATAAAATTTTCTTAGTAAAAAACGAAACCGAATCGACCGAATATAATATAATAATCGATTGATACATATTTTTATATAATCGAAAGAACCGAATTTGAACCGAATTTTTGGTAGACTCCTACTTTTATATGAATTATTATTATTTTTCAATCCAATTCAGCTTAAATATAAAAAGGATTTAAACATAATGAATCTAATAACAAATAGTTATATTCAACTTATATTATGGGATTCAAATAATTCCTACCCTTAAACGATAAAGAACTAAACAAATCAACCATGTTGACACATCATTCCTGAAATGTAAGAAAAAAAACATATAATTATGTATTATATAAATTCAATAAGTTAAGTCGGATTTTATATAAATTCAATGAGAAAGAGTTGACTGTCCAGAGCAAAATCATGTTCATTGCGTGGCTGAAGGCTGAAAATATGGCCAAATAATTTAAGGCATTGCGAGACATTATCCTTCAACAGCTTTGACTTTTTTAATAAAATAAAATCTCGACGATTTATCGCATATACACTAATAATATAATACGGAAATTCTTACAATATTTGTATTCATATATCATGTTCTTTGTATTTAGTTCCACTGAGGAACGCATATTTTTTTTTATCTTCATATATTGATTGCCCTGTAACGCTTAATATAAATTTCCATAACAACAATGCCTAGAAATCAAACATAAATAAAAAGAATACAACATAAAATACAAGAAGAGTTAAGAATGAGTGATATTCTTGTGATACTGATACAACGCCCGTTCCATTTTCAATGAAAAAAAAAGATATTACTAAAAACATTTGTTTAATCATATGTTTAATTATAAGTTTTGAATATATAATCAAATTTGGATTTGTCAGTAATTTGTCAAAATTATCTTTGAAATATAATTGTCGTTTTTTTGGGTCATAGACTTTTTGAAAAATAATTACAAACTATAATGTAAAATTTTTATAGTTACTCCACGGTCACGGACTGATATGATGAATTGCAAACTATTGTTTTAAAGGGTTTCATCATACCAAACACAAGCTTACAAAATTTTGATGTTCTGATTATATATACACACACACACACATATATATATATATATAATTGTTAATGAAGTTATATGTCCTGAAGTCGACTTTAGAGACATTGCAAGATTTCACTAAATTTTACACCTAAATAAATTAATAATTAAGTAATCAAACGTTGTTGACAACTAATCAATCGACTAATTAAATAATTAAATAATTAACAACTGATTAAATTAGTGATTGTGTGCATTTGCAAAATATCCGTTGTTTGTTCCTCTCCCGCAGTTTGTTTGTTTGTTTGTTTTCACACCGACCCCACCAAATTATTATATAAAAAAAAATATTATTCCCAAAAAATAAAATATCACAAATTTGAAATATTTTAGCTAATTAATTACAGGTGGGTTCTTTTGTCTTGTGCCCATAACGTGAAATATTCGAATAGGCCGCTCCTTGCATTGGGCTGCTCTATTTGGCCCATGTTTTATTTATAAGTGAATTTCTCGTTGGAAAAATCGAAATGAACCGAACCGACATTTTACGTGTAATTATAAATTAACTAATTTATTATTTTTCGAGACAATTAAAACCTTATGGAATATAAAAAAAATTATAGTGTAGGCCGAAACCCGAAATGTATCTCGGGTCGTATAGGCTCTTTTTTCTTTTTTTTCTTTCCATTTTTCCCATTTGTAAAAGAATCTTGACACTTTCTTTAATAGGGTACACATTTTACCCAATTTTATAAAAGCGAAATTGGGATTTTTTTTTTAAAAAAAAAATTAAGGATTGAATCTGGATCATATAATTTTCATTCAATGTTATCAATATTGATAAGTAATAATTTAGTACGTATTTTACAATTGATTGGGGGGATTATATATATATATATATATATATATATAATATAAATATATATATACACACTCCTTGGTGTATAGATTAGGGGTGGGCACGGATCGGATACCCGGGAAAATCGAGAGATTTGGATTCGGATCCGGGAGACTCGGGGATTTAACTATAAGA
>NW_010965019.1:2184878-2192832 GCF_000463585.1 Tarenaya hassleriana
TATATATATATATATATATGTGTGTGTGTATTAATATTGTATATCACAAAAAATATATGAAAACATCGTATTAGAATCCGGCCAATGACTAGATATTATTTTAACATTTTGACCTACGTAGATATTAAAAAAGTAATTATCGACTACCTACAAAAAGTCATATTTCCTCACCCAAATTAAAAAAAAAAACAGAAAAAATTATAATAAACCACAAAAAAAAAGGCACTAAATGCATATAAGATCAAAAGATCAACCAATAGACAATTTCTTTTAGATTTAAATATGGATTAATGTTTAGTTATACGTCACTTATTTGGTACTATATCTTCAGAGCTAAGATGCAAAGTCACATGGTTCAATTATGCAATTAGTACACTATTTACAGTATAATTTGTAAAAAGTGTATTATCTGCAGTATTGAATAATTTGACTTTACAATACAATTTTAAAAGATACAATGTAAGATTCCCGGAATAAAATCTTTTGTATTATCCATTTAACTAAATAACATATATATAGATATAGATGTACACTATAGAGTAAACCTAATCTTATTTGGAAAATATAAATTACACTAAAATTAATTCTATTAAGAATATAATTCCATAACACATCACTCTGTCTCTTCATAATTCTCAATACTCTCTCACAAATTCATACGCATGAGATCGGAGAACTTTTAAATTTCGACTTAAATATTTATTATAGAAACTCTCCCACATTTTTAAATATATAAATAAAATCTTCAAAACGGTTATACACCATTATTAGAGTCATTTAGAGGACGATTGAAAAAAAAATAAATGAAAAAAATCAAACGAACGACGACAATGCAAACAGACAATTACACGTAAAAAATCGTTTGAGACTTTGAAAAAACTTGTAAGATACAAAACAAAGAGATATTGATGGGAGAAGATGAAACTTTGAAAGATAAAAATGAAACTTGTTACAAAAGAAGAGAAATAAAATAGATTGAAGTCCCATCTGATCCATCACTGTCTTTTCTGTGCCTATATAATTGTGGTAGATGGGAGAGACCACTCAAAAGATTGTCTTTATTCTCCACATGCTTTTTAATCTCTTCAAGTTTTGTTCCATTATGCTCTCCATGTGCATATAATTCCATGTCACACCCATTTTAGATGAACCCCCAAATTTGGTTTCCCTCTAAATTTGATATCAATAGTGTCTTGATTTGGGAGCTTCAAAAAAAAAATCTTATGTTTAGAATTATAGATATTCAAATTGAGCATAGTATTCAAAGTTTTGAAGTCCAAGGTAAGGAATGGGATCATGTCCTTGATCACACTCATGGCATAACTAGTTAACAAAAACATGATGCAAAATGCCTAAAAAGGGTCATGGGTCATGAAAATTTAGGAGTTCTTTTTCCCTAAAAGATTACCAAAATTATCCTAAAAGCACAACGATGCAGCTTCTTAGAAGAATCTGATGCTTAAAGACAGCCTTTTGCAAGACACCCACTCAACCTTTTTGTTTGCATTTCAACCCAAATTGAAAAGAGAGAATAAAAAAAAGGATGTTCTAAAGCTATATTCTTAAGTGGAAATTTGGAGGTCACATGGGATTAGAATTTGGATACAAAGAAAACTAACCATAAACACCTTTGCAAAGATATACACACTCACAAATTCACAAAAAGAAACCCAAAAACTAAAAAAAGGAGAGACCTTTAGGAATGCCAAATATCACTCAAGATGCGGCGGAATCTGTTCTTGGAGAGCTTCTTGACAAGTTTCTTAGCATCCGAACCCTCTGTTTCAGCCAGTTTCTCTATGCTTTTCAAGTACCCTGAAGATGCAATCTTCCTTCTTGCACTATTGCAGCTTGTCAAGGACGTCAATATCGAAATCAACAACCTTGTGTTACCCGAATCGCTGCTCTCGTTTCCTGTTTCTTCGTGATCGAGCAACTGCAGTATGTAACTGATGTTCCGATCATCCTGCGAGAACTTCCTCCTGTTCTTCGGGACTGAAATCAAGCAGTACAGTGCCTCACTCGCCACTTCCCGAACGTCCAACGATTTTGCACCGAGAAATCTCACAAGCTCGGGCATGAAACCCACCTCCCCCAATATCCTTCTAACCTCCTCTTGTGAATTACAGAACCTGAATGTGACCTTTAAGGCGGATTCTTGAACAGATGTCTCCCCATTTCTCAACAGGTAGAGTAAATGATCCAAGAAATGGCTATGGATGAGTGCATTCAAACAGCCAACAGACCCAAAACACAGATTCTCAATGACCCTCAATGCCATTTCCTTAGATTTGGAAGAGGACGGTGAATTAGGATCCGATACACGCACTAGTTCCTCGATTCCTCCTCCTCTAACCAAGTTGTCACGGGTTTGTTCATCTTTGGAGCATACACTCAACAATAGATCCATAGAATTTACCTGAACGATCTCGCCCTTTGATCCTATAAGCTTGATGAGCGTCGAAACCGTGCCTTCTTCGATCATATATCTCCTGATTTCTTCGACACTTACAATATTTCTCAGCACACCACACGCACTGGCAATCAATTCGCCTTTGGATTCGCCACAAGAACATATCTTTAACAATGCAGCGACACCACCGTGAGCAGAAACAGACCAAGCATTGTCCGAATTCTCGGTTAATTTCTTCAAACACCTTGCAGACGCTTCTTTGCCACATTCACTTCCATTCTCCAAGACTCTCACCAGAGGACCAATCACGCCTGATCGAATCAACACAGATTTGCACGAACCAAACCCAGAAATAAACGACACAGATTTCGCAGCTTCTTCTTGAATCCCCATCTCAGAATCCATAAACACGACAAGAATACTCACCATATCGCTAATCTCGATCACTATCTTCGCATACCTGTCATCCTCTTCCATGGCTTCATTCAATTTGATCAAAGCTTGCTTCTTCATCTCCAAATCCCCAACTTTCATCCTCGTAAGCAAATCCCTGATGTAAAACCTCATGTCGTCCTTGCAAGCACTAGCACCGGGCTTGGATACAACGATTGCGAACCCGTGACTCAGAATCCCAGCAGAGTAAATCCGAACGAGATTCTTCGCATGCCGGTCGAATTTCCCCGACATGACATCCAAATCGCTCTGCATCAGGAGCTTCCCACTGTAAGAAACGTTCAAACACCGTGACGCGAGATCGTGGCACTCCTCGAGAGAACCCAAAATGGCAGTAACCAAGCTCGAGAGAGACGGGTCGAAGCTCGAATCGAGATTCTCGACGGCGGTGAGCCCAGAATATAGCTCCTCGAGCTTGCTCCGGATCAGCAGCCATTTGACGGAGAAGGATTTTATTGAGTAAGAGAGAGAGATCAATGAAGAAATCGATTGGATTGCTTTACCGATACTGGGCTTCGATTTCTCTGATTCTTCGCCCATTTCCTGGGATAAAGGATGATTTCTCAGTGGTTTCGAAGCGAACCCATCTCGAATTCCTCCTCAGAAACGACAAATTCGCTCCTAGCAAGAGGGAAAATTGGAAGATTGGTACGAAGACTTTAGAGAGAATCTAGTGTGACTACATATATTGTTCATCATCGAAGCAGTGAAATTCGACGAAGAAAAAGGGTAAGGGTACAATGGTCATTTCAATTTTAGAGGTCTTTTGCCGTAAGACAAAACATTGGGAAAGTTATGTGGTTCTTAAAATGGGTTAGGTGACGACCACGAGCGGCCTGAGATTTTTTTTTTTTAAATTTTCCTAAACAAATAAATTGATTACTACTTTTATATAATAAGGTTAGATATTATAATATGGTCAATATGTAACAATATGCATACAAATTTATAAAACAGATGACAACGGTCCGAAAATATATTATAGCTTTCTAATATCTGCTTAACATTACATTACTATAGGTATTTTGTTTTATATTAATTCTATCCCACGAAAAAAATGGAAATATTTTTAAGAATTTGAAATTATTATAAAATCTTTAATTTTGTTGAGCGTTTATATATATGATATTAGAAGGTTTAAAATCCTATATAAATTTTAGGTGAAATAGAAAAAAAGGACCATTCGAAATTTCCGAGTAGATAAATAATTTTAAAGGTTTTTCTACTAATTTGGCAAAAGATAAGACCAAGAAGTTGTTGCCTACTAAATGTTCCCTTCAAGTTTGTGAAAACTTTCTTAAATGAAAATAATGAAATCCAATTGGTTTACGCCGAAATCTAAATTTTGTTTCTTTTTACCAAAAAATATATAAAACAAAGACACAATTAATTCTATTAAAAGTTTTGCTAGATTTCAAAGATAACTATGATTTTTTTTTTTCTCATTGGATCATTATCTATTTATGGTATATCGATTTTATAATATTTATTTAGAAAATGTAACAAAATTGTAAAAGCGTTTGGATGGGTGGTCCAAGTTGTGGGAGTTTTTTGCTTCATTGATCGTGTAACTTGTGAATCACTCATCAAACTTCACCGCTATAATAATTTTAGTTCACAATTTTTTTTAAAAAAAAATATGAAAAATTAAATAAATAACCATTGAAATATATGAATTTAAGGGATATTTTGCAACGACACGAGAAAACATGAGTTATGAGGCGGTGCCTTGGAGCCACCGATGCGATGGCTATTTGGTAGGGGTGGGCATAATATCCGAAAAAAATTATCCGATTCGTATCCGAACCGAAAATTCGGATATCCGGAATTTACGGATCGGATACAGATATTTATTTTGAAATATTTGTCGGATACGGATCGGATACGGATATCAAATTCGAAATATCCGATATATCTGATCTGATCCGTACTAATTAATAATATTATTAAATATAAAAATAATTTGTTATAGAGATATAAAATGCTTTATACTTACATGTTTTGTAGGGATATTCAAGAAATAATTTTTATATATTGAGATTTAGAATGTTTAATCTTTTGAATATTAAGATTTATTATGTTTAATTTTTTGAATTTTGAATTTTCAATATATTTGTATATGATAGATTATGATTATATTTGTATTTGAATTGATTTAAAATATTTAAATTATGAATTTTAAATTGTGAATAACATTTATATTAAATCACTTATATAATTTATTTATATTTGACATTGTTATTTAAATTTGAATTAAATTTTTTATAATTTTTTATGTCGGATACGGATATTCGTAAATATCCGCGATATTTACAGATCGGATACGGCTAATAAAATTGAGTATTTGTGCGGATCGGATACGGATATCCCAAAAATCACGGATATCCGATCCGTATCCACCCCTACTATTTGATAATTAATATGGGATCCCTTTATTTTTTCCTTCATAAAATTATTATTTCTATTTGGAAACAAAAAGAAAACTCAAACCCTAACATTGTAGCCTAAAGATAATAAAAAATGTATAAATATGATATATACATATATGTGTGTGTGCGTGTAAAGTGAACATAAAGCTAATGGACTGTCTACCACTCTAATGAGTCCAAATAATATAACTATAATTAATAATGCGATTTCCACATATAATCACATGCTATTCTCCGTATGATTGTTAATATGATTGTGATATGTGTTCTTTAAAATATTCTTAAGCAAATGTTTTGTAATACACGTATTTATAATTTAAATCCATCTATATTCGATAATCAATCGTCAACTAATATACACATTAAATTGTTTTTCCAATACCAATAACGGATTAGTTAATGGGTCCAACAGTCCAAGTAAAACAAAGAAGGAATATTGGTAATAAAAGAACTTACATATTTTTAAGAAAAAATTATAGAGATTAAAATATTAAAACGACGCTGTGAATGTATAACATATAGTACATATATAAACACATTATATAATATAAGTGTAATCATTGTTTTATTATTTTTTGCTTATTTTCATTATTACTTTTAAGATTTGTGTGATATTAATATATTTATGAAGTCTTTTTATTTTGTTGTTTTATGTCAAAATAAAACATAAAATTATTTTAGATTTTACTTTTTTATATTTTAAGATAATCACCATAATATTTTATATTATATCTTGTTTGGATATTATAAACAATTTGATTTTTTTGATATTATAATCAAACCAAACCAAATCAAATCTTTATTTGGTTACAATTTGAAGTAGATAAAATCGAAGCGAACCGAATCGAATCGAATAAAATTAAATATCCGTTTGTTTATAAATTTTTAAAATCTGAAATAATCGAATTGAACTGAATAAAATTTAATAACCGTTTGGTTATGAATTTTCAAAAACCAACATAACGGAATTCGAATTAACCACAATTGATTAATCCAAACCGAACGTTCGACCAAACCTATAGGGACACTATAGACGAAATTGTGCATTTTTACATGATAACATCACACATTATATAAATGTGAAAATAAAAGAAATCGAAGTTGGTATTGAAAAACAAAAAGAAACCGATCGACTTTGACGTTTGAGTGGTGGAGAAGGGAGTTCTACATATGACTCTTAGGTTTCAAGAAAACGATGATCAATGCTCCTCTCTCTCTCTATATATATACACACACACACACTTATATATATATATATATATTGTGAAATAATCATGGAGATACGATATAATGAAACATAAACATAAAGGAAAAATAATATAAGAGATTGCTTGACGAAGAGACATATATAATACTTTTTACCTTGTGATATATGTAAAGTCATGACTCCTGTGAGTATAATTTTAACAGTATTGGGGATTACTTGTCCAATTTTGCAACGCGAATGAAATTAGTTTAAAATTATTTAAAATAGTTTATATAAAATGAATACAAGTTAATATATTTTTTTATCTGTAAACCTCTAAACTTATATAAACTATACTCTGTTTTTATAATTTTATAGTAAATATTACGGTCCTGCTATGTTTATCTTTGTTAGAGTTATTTATAATAATAATGATGATGATGATGAAAGGGAAGCTTTGTTTTTTATGCTTGAATGTGACATATCAACAGCTCACTCATATAAACACTACGAATGATATTGTTCTTATCATTTCATGATTCATAAAATAATTATTTGCTTCATATGTATATATTTCTAATTTTCTATTGACAATTTTTTCCAAAAAAATATATATATTTTTTTTATCAGAAAAACACCTTATGTTTCGAATTCTTACTTTTGAAACATCACAGTATTATCATTTCAACTAAAGACAATACTAAACCATTTTTTGAACCCATATATATGAAATAAATGACGGTTTTTTTTATGGTATATTAAAATTTTCTAAATTAGTTGACATCAAATTTTATATAATAGTAAAAGTTTGAGTTGAAATTGTTGTAGGGTTCACGTGTTGGGTTCCAAAAAAAAGAAGATGGAGGTGGCGGTGGCGGTGGTCAATGTCATGTGAACTAAACCATGATGAGTGTTTAGAGATTAATTAATCCAATTCACTATTTCTTTTATTTCTCTTAATCACATTTTCACCTTTTCTTTAATGATTGTGACATCAAGAGATGCTATTTAAAAGCCATACGTTTAAATTTCATTTAATCCCATTAAACCAAAATAAAAAATATTATAAAATAATATAAAATATTGAAAACCAAATGGAATTGAACTGAATTTAATGGCATATCTATTTGTAATAAAAAAAAATTGTGGAGGCTGAATAATTGCCCCTTGTTTTTTTTATGGCGTTTGAGAGTTTGATTTCTTTGTTGCCATTTTCATTTTTTTAAAATATATAAAAACAAGGGATAATTCCATTTAAAACTCTGTACTTTTCTCTCGTCGCAATTTAAACCCTATACTTTTTTTTGATCCAAAAAAACATTGTACTTTTAAAAATTGACAATTAAAACTCTATACTTTTAAAAATTGGTAAATAAAACCCTGAACGAAAAAAAAATATTATTTAATACTGACATGGCATCCTAGTCATCTACCACATCATCAATCCCTAATATTTAATAATATTAATTAATA
>NW_010965019.1:2192909-2193565 GCF_000463585.1 Tarenaya hassleriana
ATATATATATATATATGTATGTATTATATAGATATATGTGTATATATAAATATGTTTTATGCATGTGTGATATATGATTTTTTTCCTAAAAATCATATATATATATATAATGTTTTTTAGGGAAAAATACATATATAACACATACATATAAGACATATAATAATTATACATATATATAGATATATATGTATCATATTATATAAATATATTTATATATACATATATACATATATATAAATATGATACATATATATGTATATATGTATATATAAATATATTTATATATGTATATAATTTTAAAATTTTTAGGGATAATTCCATTTAAAACCCTATACTTTTCTCTCGTCGCAATTTAAACCCTATACTTTTTTTTTATCCAAAAAAACATTGTACTTTTAAAAATCGGCAATTAAAACTCTATACTTTTAAAAATTGTCAAATAAAACTCGGAACGAAAAAAAATATTATTTAATGCTGATATGGCATCCTAATCACCTGTCACATCATCAATTCTTAATATTTAATAATATTAATTAATAAAAAAAATATTAATAAAAATAAAATTTTAAAAATTATACACATACATATATAATGAAATGATATACATATATACACATATATAAACATATTTATATATATACACACATATATATAAT
>NW_010965019.1:2193805-2231530 GCF_000463585.1 Tarenaya hassleriana
TATGTTTATATATGTGTATATATGTATATCATTTCATTATATATGTATGTGTATAATTTTTAAAATTTTATTTTTATTATTATTATTTTATTATTATTTTTTATTAATTAATATTATTAAATATTAGGGATTGATGATGTGGTAGATGACTAGGATGCCATGTCAACATTAAATAATATTTTTTTTCGTTCAGGGTTTTATTTTCCAATTTTTAAAAGTATAGAGTTTTAATTGCCAATTTTTAAAAGTATAATGTTTTTTTGGATCAAAAAAAAGTATAGGGTTTAAATTGCTACGAGAGAAAAGTATAGGGTTTTAAATGGAATTATCCCAAAAAACAAAGACTAAACTAGAATTAAATTACAATATGAGAAAGAAGCCCAAACAAATTGAGCCATGAGCTCCAAGCCCATAAACCCTCTCATTGGGCCTTCTCCAGCCCAATCTTATAAATTACCCAGAAAATCTTTGGGAAGTAAAACATACATAAATATGTTTTGAATTTTAAAATTGTATAAAACAGTTACAAAGTTTTAGTTTCTAATCGGATCCGATTTCATGTAACAAACACTATATATAGATAAAAAGTGCGTATTTGTATATATTACTAGAGAAATATATGATTTTTGTATCTAACAATAACTATAAATACATAGAATTATTGAGTTTTGATTTGATTTGAGTAGATATTAAAAGTCTTAGATGGAGAGATAGAGATTGACAAAATAGGGTTTAGATCAAGCAACTAAAGAAACAACAAAGTTTTTCATCTTTTTATTTATTATTGTCCTTGAAGTGAGATCAACTCTATAATAAATATGGATTACCAACCAAATTCATGACTTTTTTTTTTTATTGGAAAGGCCAAGGTTTAGTCTCTCCAAAAAAAAAAGTGTTCCTCTTTTTTTTTTTTGGTCTAATGTACACAACCTATTCCATCATAAAAAAAAACAGCAATCCTATGTTCTTGTTCTTCTTCTTCTTTCTTGGTGTCCTAATCTTTCATTCTATGTTCCAACAACAACAGCTAGCAATGCCCCAACCAAAATTTGTTAAAACTTCAAGTGAATAGAGATTGTGGACAGTTCCTTGTCCTTTATCCGCAAATTTCTACGGTACCTCCTCGCCTTTGGCGCCGTGGGAGCTTCGACCTCATCCCCCCGTTCAGTCGGTCCATCTGGATTGAGTTCACCGCGGAAAACCAACGTTTTCTTCGGTGTTGTATACGCGAAATGCGAGTGTTTTGCTACCAAGGTCTGTGAAAAAAAGACACCAGAAATGGTTATAGGAATCAGCAATGTTTGGTTAGTAATGATTGTACTAGTGTTTAACTATATATATATATATATATAAATGTGTGTGTGTGTATATATCAATCTGTGCTACTGCATACAGCTTCTCTTATTGTTTTGGACACATGAAACAATTGCTTCAGGTCTTCATGCTCGACACCGCAGAGAACCCTAACCTGTCATATACCGAAAAAGGAAATTCAAAGAGTTGAAGCGATCTATGGAAATAGAAAGTGGACAGAACCGAAAGTTGAAAGCTTTGCATTTTCCCCATATCCAGAGAGATGTATAGGATTATTGAAGATAAAACCTTTTTTCAGCTCAATTCATCGTTGGATAATCAAATTCCCAAAAAAAAAAAAAACAATTTACCAGAATGTCTGGAGGAAGAGATTCAAGTTGAGAAGTTCCATTGTCGGAAACTAATGTCTCGTGGCAAAGCCTCTTCGACGAGATTTGTCCAAACATCGACACTTCTTCTTCACCGGAAATCCGAACCCTTTTCCTCTCCAATCGCCTCCTGTATCGCACAGATTCTAACCCTAACCCTAACCCTAAATCTCCATCATCCACAGCACGAGTCCTCGAATCCGAGTTCGACTTCAGGGCACCGAATTTCCTCTTCCCCAATGCCATTTCGCCCAAAACAGGAAGAACCCACAAATCTCTCCCGATAATATCTGCATCATGAACACAAAAGAAATGATCTTTTCGATGCCCAAAACCGCAATTCAGTGACCCAGAAAAAAAAGAGAGGGTTTTGAGCAGAAAGCAGAGAAACAGAGCAAGAGGATAATG
The DNA here is from genome assembly GCF_000463585.1 of Tarenaya hassleriana. Classification (NCBI taxonomy): domain Eukaryota; kingdom Viridiplantae; phylum Streptophyta; class Magnoliopsida; order Brassicales; family Cleomaceae; genus Tarenaya; species Tarenaya hassleriana. Next base: position 2,195,896 of record NW_010965019.1, read on the forward strand.
GAACAAGAAACTGACCTTACGTACAAAGATATGGGAACTAAGAAAACAAATCCTAGGTTTCAGTGATATTGTTCAGATTTTTTTTTTTTTAATGTGGAAGAAACAACGAAGTACTTATAGTTGAGATTTTTTTTCGCAGTTAGCCAATGATTTGTTTATTTATTGATTGATTTTTGGAACAGAAATATATCTATTTTTATTTTACTTTTCAAAAAAAAGGAAAAAATCACCCTTTCTGTGATTATCCATCATTTGGCGGTTAATAAATAGGGAGAACAAGAACTAGCCGTTGTACAGAACACGTGGCGGCGTATTATTCGAAGAAGGCTGCATGTGCTGACGTGGCGACATATCATCTGAATGCACACGATTTATTTAATTTGTTTACTAATTAATCTTCGTTCGTTGGATTCTACGAAGGCACTCTGACACAAAACAGTTTCGTGAGATTTCCAGGAGCCACGGTTGGGGCAAAGTGTTTGTTTTTATCTCGATCATTATATTTTATGTTTATATCCATTTTATATATAATTAATGGGTTTTATCTCGATCACTAGAGACGATGTCCTATTATGCAATGTCGTATTGCTCATACCAATTTTAAAATCGTTTTTTATTGTAAGCATAATATATAATTAAATTGCATATGACACTAAAACATGTGCAAATGTTCTAAGAAGATGGTGCATATATGCTATCTTGGTTATAATTGTATTAGATTAGGAATTAATTGGAGTGAGATCTCTAAATAAAAATATAATTAATAAGTTGAGGTCCTCTTTTATGCAATATAAAAGTAAAATCCCTCAATTTGAATATAATTATTTACAATACTTAAGTAAAAGATTGCCCATAGATTTTCTTTTGAAAAAACTTAACCCATAGATTTTTAAAAAATCGAAATGAGATCTAGTTTGTCCATAGATTTTTATTGATCTTTTATCAATCGCAATTAGTCACACCAATTAAAAAATATTTTTTGTACCATTTTTTAAACCAGAAATTTTGTGTATTTCGGTTATAATATATAATAAAAAAATGAATAATCGTCAATTTGATAAAATAATCCGAATAATTATCTTTTTTGGCAGGTGATTAATTAATTATTTTTTTATAAATTTATAGACGCTTGCATGCGTGAATTGTATGATTATGTATACGCATGCACTAGTGTCTAATTAATGTTCCGTTAATATTCCTCCATATATAATAAATGTATACTAGAAAATTATAATAATTAATTAATCCTTGCAAAAATCAAGCCCACCAAACGCAAAAACAAGATAATCGTGTTGCATATCTGTCATGCAACTAATAACATTTCATAAAAAGAATATATTTTGGTAGTCTTAACAAAAAAATATTTTGGTAGTTTAATTACACATATTACAAAATGTATTTTACAATATTTACACGAAAAACTACATTTACCATATTTGGTAATCACCAGGCGTGGTAGACCTAGACATATTTTTAATTGAGGGTAAGTTTAATTTGTGTAGTACAGACATACTTTTATAATGGGATATATAAAATTTTTACTTAAAATCAATTATATTTTATAAAGAAATTATTTTTTTAATTAAACAAATGGGGTATGTGCCCTATTCATTTTAAAGTAGGTCCTCCCATAGATTCAATTATTAGAGATGAACGTTTCGGTATTCAGTTCGAATTCGGTTTAAAAATTTTAGAGGATTTGGATCATAAAAATATTATATTTTTTGTTCGATATGGTTCGATTCTTGAATACGAAGTGGTAAATATTTCCATTTTATTTGTGTAAAAATGGATCAAAACGAATAATTAAAATATAACAATTAGAAAATAAATATAATATAAAATTCAATTGATGACAAATTTTTAGAACTAAGTCAGTCAATCAATCAAAGTATTAAAATAACTAAAGAATTGAACAATTTTTTTTGTTTAAATTGAGTACTTTTAAAATAAGACTAAACAAAATACGAATTTAATTTAAATCAAATAAAAAAATTGATTTATAAATTAAATAGATATAATATTTACAAAACCGAAAAAAATAATTTAACCACAATGCAAAATATCAGTAAACAAGATTTTTTTACAATCCAATTCATCAGTCGTTTCTTTCATCTTCAATTATGTTCTTAGTTTCTTTGTAGCCGTAATAATTTTTTTTTAAAAAAAATTGATGGTAATTTACTATTAATCCACAGAGATCTTTGGAAATTTTTGTGCAAAATCTGAATCCTCTAAAAACAAGAATCCACGAACAAAGATGAATTTTGGTTCTAACCGATTTCCTCATTTATTAATTCCGAAACATATTACAAGAACCGGAATTCTCAAATAACAAAACATATGTTTCTGAACCCTCTTAATGTTTATGTCTCATATATAGAGAGAGAGGGAGAGAGGATCAGTAGTAGTACCATCGTTTCAGATGATTCGTCGGACTCTTGGGCACATATCGATGATGTTCGTGCACCGTCACCTTCACGCGCGGTGCCATTTCCTTGAAACGTCGGCTCCTCTCGAAATCGGGCTCGAATATTCTCGTCCTCGGCCTACTTGGAGCAACCAAAGCGACGGCGTCGAGATTCGGGGAATTCTGCAAGAAGAACTGGATGATATCGAGCTCATGCCAATGGTTCTTGAACCCTTTGATCTCCAAAAACTTGACACTGTTCAACTTGTATGGGAAGTCACGGAGCAAATGCTTCTGATGCATCTCCCAATAGAGCCCTAGTTCGAATGTGAAATCATTCACCTGCAAAAAACACGAAAGAACGATGTTTTCAAGATTCATAAGCGATTCAAGAACGATATGTTTTAAGGGTATAAAAGACTTGCGTCGAGGTAGAATTTCTCGAGGCGAGGACAGTTCTTGACGAAGTCGGCAATGTCAAAGAGGTTGCAATAGGTATGGCTCTCCATGAGCAACTGTAACTCCCTCAAGTTGTGGAAGCAGAAGAGGATCTCGGTGAAATTTCTGCCCACATACCTCCTCGTGAGACCCTGCGGCATTCGGCTCCCGGAAAAGGGTTAAGTTTCTAAACTCATCTTATATTCTAAACCATTCAACAACAAAAGAGTAACTTCAAATCGAGAAAAAGAAAAGCACATGATGATAACTTCCAACCATAAAGCGTGTGAAAACTTGACGTTAAACTCATCCATATCAAGTAAATATTGACGAAAGAATACATATTATATCATATATCCTAAACTATTAACGGTAAAGAGAGTACGAAAAATTAAAACCGAGAAAAAGAAGCATGTGAGAATCACGTGATGATACTTTCAACTGTAAAGAGCGCGAAAACATCAGATTAAACCCATCCAAATCAAGTAAATATCGATGAAAGAATGCATCTTATATATATCCTAAACCATAAACGATAAAGAGTGCGAAAATTTAAAACCAAGAAAAAGAATCACACGATGATAACTTTCAAAAAAGCGCGAAAACATCAGGTTAAACCCATCCAAATCAAGTAAATATCTATAAAATAAGACATCTTATATATATCTTATATCCTAAACCATCAACAGTAAAGAGCGCGAAAATTTAAAACCGAGAAAAAGAAGTACGTGAGAATCATGTGGTGATAACTTTCAACGTACGGTAAAAAGCACGAAAACGTCAGGTTAAACCCATCCAAATCATGTAAATATCAATAAAAAAAGACATCTTATATATATCCTACATCCTAAACCATCAATGGTAAAGAGCACAAAAATTTAAAACCGAAAAAAAAACACGTGAGAATCACGTGATGATAATTTTCAATGATAAAGAGCACGAAAATGTCAGGTTAAACCTATCCAAATCAAGTAAATATCGATGAAAGAAGGCATCTTATATCCTATATCCTAAACTATCAATGGTAAAGAGCGCGAAAATTTAAAACCGAGAAAAAAAAAAGCAAGTGAGAATCACGTGATGATAACTTCCAACGGTAAAGAGCGCGAAAACGTCAGGTTAAACCTATCCAAATCAAGTAAATATCGATGAAAGAAGGCATGTTATATCCTATATCGTAAACCATCAACGGTAAAGAGCGCGAAAATTTAAAACCGAGAAAAAGAAGCATCTGAGAATCATGTAATGATAACTTCCAATGATAAAAGCGAAAACGTTAGATTAAACACATTCAAATCAGGTAAATATCGGTGAAAGAAGACATCATATATCATATATCCTAAACCATCAACAAAAAAGAGCGCGAAAACTTTTAGCCAAAAAAAAGAAGCATGTGACGTTAACTTCCAACGGTAAAGCGCGCGAAAACGTTAGACTGGGCTCATCCAAATCTAGTAAAGATCAATGAAAGATTCACATGATATATATATATATCCTAAACCATCAACGGTAAAGACGTTCTCTCATTTTACCTCGAGAAAGACGTTCGATATGGTAAAGACTTGAATGTTGGAGAAATGGCTGAGGAGATCGATCGCACTGAAAGGCATCAAGGATTTCCTCAGAGTGACAAAGTGAAACATCAAATCCTTCACCGCACTGACATCTCCGAAACCGAACAGAGTGATCAGTCCGGAGAAGGTAAAGGACTCGAGATTCGGAGCATCTATGAGGATCCTCTTCATCTCCTTGCAACCCGCAATGCTCAACGAGCTGAACCGATTATGATTCCTCGTGTTTATCCTCAGCTCCCGAATCCCGTGACACCCGACCAGTTCAAGATTCTCGAGGAATCGGCAGTTCTTGAAAACCGAGGCGACCAACTCCTCGGTCACGAGGATGCGGGAAAGGCAGAGAGACTTCAAGAACTTGAGACCCTTTGGAGAGGAGGGCATATGGAACTCGACCAGGCAGAGTTTCAGCACTGTCAGCGACTGAAGGGCCGAGAAATCGATAGAGCACTGCATCGGGAAAACGCCATCGAGAAAATCCAGCTCGAGTTCTTCCAATCCTTTGTCCAAGCACCACTGAATCCAAGTCTCTATCTGGGTTTGGACCCCAACATAGCAAAGAGTCAAGGCCAGTCTCTTGATCTCTGGGGCCTGGTTTCGCTCGAACACGGTCTTGATAATGTCAATGGCGTCGGCTCTCCGGCCGAAATCTCCGCTAAAGTCCAAGTTCCGACAGAAGAGCCACGAGTCTCTGAAGCTTTTTGAGACGAGAGTCGATTTGATTGCGTTTTTGATCGGGAAAAACGAGAGGATGTTCTGAACAACATCTTCGGGGACACTGAGACCCGAACTCTCTCCCTCTGTTGCGATTCTCTTGGAACAGGTTTCTTCGGGCATTTTGGTTTCTGCGTTTGAAAGAGACATTTTTTTTTTCTGTCTTGTCCGACTGGAACTGTGTTTCTTCTTTCTTTGTTTTTTTTTTTCAATTTTTTTTTTGTTTGTGTGCGGAAGAATCAGTTGTGGTTTGGGCTCTATTTATAGTGTACTACAATTTCTTTAATTAGTGTGTATATATAGTGTTGTAGAATATTGGAAATTTTTCATTTGATTATAATTTTATTTTATTTCAACAAATCTTAGTATTCTCAACTTATATTTAAAATTCGAATTCTAAATCCTCGAGAATTACAAGAAGCATATAATTTTTTTTTTATTCTTTCAGTTTCTATATTTATTTATTAATTTGTTTTCACCCATTTCTATATTTTATTTAATTACCCTCCGTGTGTATATTGTTTTTTTAATCATACATTATAAGGCATAACTGTTTTGATGCTCGTGGAAAGATAAGGCTGGACCCCACCATACAAGATTTACATGCCTTAAATGGATACTTAAAGTAATACTTTTTTAATATATTTTTTTTTTAATTTACCAATTTTGTGTTTATCTTTACAATTCTTTGCATAAATGGCAGCATTAAATCAGTTCCCAATTATTGGAAGGAAAAAGATACCTTCCACATATAGATTTATTTTATTTTATTTTTGTGTAACGTAAAAATTTCCAAACTCGGACCACTCTAAGACTTATCACGTTCAAATATTAAATTCATAATATTGGATTCGCTTATTTATTTCTTTCTCTAATTATGTGGGTTCGTTCATTCATTCATGCATTCACATCTTTGTTCAGTTATGTTGTTTTTATGTTTTAATGGGCATACGTGTCATTATTAACTTGATATATGGTAAAAGATATTTGGACAGCATTAGATATTTTGAACAAAAACATTAAAAAAATAATAATAAATAAATTATACTTAAATCAAATCAAATTATCTTTTTTTTGTTAAATTTAATTATCGAATAAAGAATATGATTATAAAAATGATTGAAATTTAAAAGAAACGAAAATATTTTAAAAATGTTGTTCTTTTAACAAAAACATATTTTAACTTAATTGAAAAAGACTTCCAAACACATGAAAATTCTGTGCAAGGGAATTGATATAATTTTACAAAATTTATAAATCGAGTTGGGAAATAACTAAACCAAAATCGAAACTATATGCCCGATGTCCACCTCTAATCATCAGAAATTTCTTTATAAATTGATTTAGATGAACTTTTATACATCACACATCCATTTTACGAACAAATGTTTACACGAATATTGTCCAATCGATTTGTTTACTACGCAACCAAATAACCATTAGAACATATCATATATGGACGGATATATGGAGAAATCTCAAAATGAAATTATCCTACATATCATATTTCATTGTGCAGAACATATACACGTCTTTTGAATTTAGTAAAGATATGAAGAATCTAAAATTAAATCTTTTGTTAACTGTGCTATGTATATGTTTATTTTTTTAATCTTTATTTTAATAATTTAGAAAATTCTATAAAAATATACATGATACAAAACAAATATATTAAAAAATTTAGGAAAATTTGGCAAAAATATCCTAACTTTACAATGTGTGAAATAAATAACTAAAATTTTAATTTATCTAATTGATACCTTAAATGTTAAAATATTCTACATTGAAATCTAAAATGTTAAAATATTCTAAATGAATATCCAATTTATGAAATTGAAAACAATTTACAACCTCGATTTATTTTTTATGTTAGAATTATCATCTAGTCGAAGTTGAGAATTGTCATCAATTTAATGAGTTAAGATATCTATTTAAAATATGTCAACATTTGAAGTATTAATTTAGAACATTTTAACATTTGAAGTATCAATTAGATGAAATTTAAAGTTTAGCTATTTATTTGATATATTTTATAAAGTTGGAGCATTTGTATGGGATTTTTCTAAAATTTATAATTTTAATTTATCGGATAAATACATAAAACTTTCCCAAAAGAAAAAAACAAATAAAAACTGTACACCCCTTACAATATGCTGTATCATTGAGATATAAAAATAAATTCGATTACAATATACTATATCTATACTTTTTCTCTCATTTCACATTTTCTTCCTTTTTTTTTCTTCTTTCTCTTTTTCCCGTCATCACCTTGAGCTTGTGATGTTTGTCACCTCTAATGAATTTTTTTTGGTCCTGTGAATTTTGTCCCTTAAATTTACAATCAATAGTGAAAATAATTCCAGTAATTCGATAGTAATAAATAAAAAAAATTGAAACTATAATATACAAATATTTGGAATCTACACCACAACAGCAAAATAACATAATCAATGAGAATATTTTATTTTGTTTGGCAAAATATATCATTATTTCAAATTTAGAGATATAAATTCGAAGAAAAATCTAAATCTATGTTACATGTGGCTGAATCATAAGAAAAAATTAGGAATTTTATATCAAGGAGAATTTGACGTGGGCTCTTGAAAACCCTCCGATTTTAAGTAAAATTTCCGTAATATTTTTAACAGAAAAACACATGAAATGATGGATTCAAAACACTTTTAAATTTAGGACTAAATGAATAATATATAGAAGGGAAATGAAATTTTGAAAGATTTGATTAGGTGTTGGAGCCAACATAACTAAAGAGACAAAAGCATCGGCGACAGAGAAGAAGAGACAACTGCTTAGCTTTGTGTCTTCTTAGTTATGTTGGGGTCCAACATCTAACCCAAACGATCCTTTGAAGCCTCGGTTCCACTGTAGAGGAGGAGGATGCTGCTGTTTTATGGCTTTTTACATTAGATTGCATATTTTTTTTTATAGGAAAAAAGCATATATATATATATATATATATTTATATATAAAACCTGAAAGAGGCTTTTACCAAAAAAAAAAAACTCGAAAGAGGCATGGATTTTGTGGGTCTCATTGTTTTTATTTTTCAGTGGAAGTGTTGTGAGGCTTCGCTTCTGTTCTTATAGTGTTTTTTTGGGGGTTGACCGTAATGGCTCATTAATGCAGCCTTATTATTTGCCTCTGATTTTTTTCTATACATAGATGTCAGAATTTATCTCATATATGGAAAAATATCCGAAGGAAGAAATGGAGAATTTATTATATATATATATATGTATATAGTAGGAGGTAGTTTTTGAAGGAAGGATGTACAGATACATATAAACAAATTTATGCTGACTGTGTATATGCGCCATAAAATAAAGAGAAAACTATAAAATAGTAAAATATAAAATACTAAAAAAACATCTGTGTAAATAAATTAATTAAAAAGATGTTTTCTATACAAAAGTACAAAAATACTTTTAAAAACTTACCAACTTTTTAAGCGTAAACTGTTAAAAAATCTATTTTATAATATATGTTAAAAATATTATGAGATGAAGTGGAAAACAAAATTTAACTAAAAGATATATTGTTACGAGGAAAGTGGATTTAAAAAAAAATAATAATAACTGGATAGTGTCGGATATGGATTTATAACAAATAAAAGCCAGTAATATTTAATTTGGTTACAAAACAATGATATATAGTTAGTTTTTTATAATATAGAATCCGTGGTCACTATCCTTCGTATACCAATGGATAAATTTCTACTCAGTGAAGAGATTAGAAAGATTCGAACCTACAACTTTATGATTGTAACGATCCAAATCCGATATTTTGGACAGGATGAATCATCACTTGGATTTTAAAGAAAATCTAGATTTTTCCACATCAAAAAACATCGTCTCATATTACAACGGAAGTCTCGACAAAATATAAATTTAAAATATTAAAGTCATAAGAAAATAAGATTTCCAAATCTTCGTTTTCCTGGCAACTACCGAGTCCAACCAAAACGATCTGCTCCACCTTTCACCTATAGAGAAAAGTAAGAGACGAGCTACGCGAATAACTCACTGAGATTCCAGGATTATCAACATCGCATCTGTATCCAACATAAACAATCAGATAGAAAACAACCTATTGATTCATGTTATTTCTATAATTTTTCTTTATTCAATTCTTTAAAACAAGTTCAAACTCCATGACCATTCAGTACCCTTCAAACTGAACTTAAAACCTTTATTATAAAAACAAAACAAAATTCGTTGTAACCCTCTGCGGATCGTCGTCGTAGTCGGGGTTAACTTTTCAAAACTCAACCAATAGCAGTAACCTTCTACGGATCACTGCCGTAGTCGAGGTTACCACTCCACATGAATCGCTGTCATGCCCGGGTCGTTATCATGCCATCACATACGGATCGCCGTTATACCATGATCTCAAAACTCAATCAATAGTCATAATCCTCTATGGATTGTCGTCATAGTCGGAGTTATGGCTCCACATAAATCACAGTCATGTCCGGGTAGTTATCATACCATCACATATACAGATCATTGTCGTAGCATGACCTTAAAACTCAACCAATAGTCATAACCCTCTACTGTAATACCCTGTGAATTCCTTATCCGCACAGAGCCTTAGGAGACCCTATATGAACCAGAAAAACGGCTCTAGAACATAGCATCGAACATAGCCCAAGCTAAACCAAAGGTTTGCACCGCATCGAGGCGAAGAAAAGAGACTGAAAACTGTCCAGACTGACCGGTCTAGGTGGAGACCGATCGGTCCAGAAGGAAAAAAAGCTCCAGACCGGTCGGTCTGCACACAGAGACTGACCGGTCTAGGCGAAGACGAAACCCAGGTTTCGTCGCGTCTTCTTCCTCCTCCCAGCGGGTGCCACCTCATGCTTCGCCATGTCCCGCCTCTTTCCTCCGTGGGATGCGAAATCGCGTCTAAGTCCATCCATTCTTACCTCCTCTTCACTCTCACTTCAATCTCTCACTCTCTCAAATTCTCTCCCAAGGTCCGAAACTTCAAGCTTCGATTGGAGCATCGATTTTGGTCAAAATCAATTGAAAAATACAGAAAACAACTTTAGTAGACCTAAGCAACAAAGTCCAAAGCTCAAAATTGAGATAGGTGAGTGTTTCGAAGTAGATCCAAAAATCTCATTCAAATTTCAAATAGAGATTTCTGTGATTTGGGTTCGATAATCCCTTTTTGGCCTTAGATTTGAGTTCCTAATGTGTTCTAGATTGTTTTAAGCTATTGGTTGGGTGATTTTGAGTGAAACGCTCGGACTGCAACTTCCATGGTGGATCCATTTCAAGCTTGAGTTCGCGCTGGCCAGAAGAAGGAGACGACCTCCAGACCGACCGGTCCAGTGCCTTCGGACCGACCGGTCAGGATTCCCAGACCGACCAGTCTAGGTTCGGTCAACATTCAATACAACACGTTCTGACTCGTATCCAATCAACCTCGACCAGTGCCTTACCCGAACCCTACGAAACTTAAACGGAATCCTTTCACGGTAAGTTAAACCCTTGGGACGAGTTGAATTGGTAATCCGGAATAGCCGGAACCCAATTTGATCGGACCAAAGGATAAAAGAATAAAATAAACTTGAATAAGAATGAATACCGGAACGATGAGCTAAAATGTGTGTATGTGTGGTTTATACAAACTTTCGAATGAATGCTTGTGATTGGGGATTTTGGTAGTTGGCGTGGCGTGAAACTTTACTTCGGAGGGTCGGAGTAACGTCGATCGTGTGTTTGTAGTCGGAAATTGAGATGATATCCTGATGATTGCTTTGTTTGGGATCTCCTCTTTATGGCCCTTGATCCGGGTCATGTTCCATATTGAGGAGGCATGATTTTGATTGATCGCCTATGGGCGGAGCTTGGAGCCGATGATGCACGTGGTAGTCTTGAGTGATTCGGACTATCACGGGTTGAGGAAACCTTACGGTTACTCTGTGACCGCACCGACGTTCCACATGCTATGGAATGGGTTCGGGAGCGATTCCTTACAGAGACTGGCATAGATTACCCGTGACTCAGGATTGAGAGATTCTTCCGATGAGGTTATGCGGAATTATTCTGAAAGGCTTGAACTCGGGTCTGAGGAGAATTTATGTGGCGGATGGCTGACGAGAAGTTATCAGTTGATAACTGACTTCGCTGGATATAGTCTGTGATGGCCTAGAGGAGGCACCTGGTGCTCTGGTATCGAGAGGTGACATCGATATCAAGGGAGATGGTTGGTGTGATATGTTTTTATGAAGTGTTGGACCTGGTTTGTTGTATTTTTATTATTCCGGTTTCGACCGAGGAGAGTGACGGGATTGTGTGTTGCACATGGAGAGTTCTTATCTATGCGTGTGATGCACCCGTATAGATGATTTGACGACTTTCAGTATTACGGATAGACCTGATGGGTCGATCTTTGACTTGTATATGTCCTGGACTGGTGATACCCATATCCACATGCTATCTTATGTGTGTGATGCACATAGAGACGATTTGACAATTGATATCTGATGACTTGTTATCCAGACTGATTGTGGTTGTGATATGGATTATTATTGGTTGAATTAGAATTCATCACATGGCATGTTATATATATGTACATATATTATACGTGTATATATATTGCTTTTGATTAGCCATTTGCAATTTGAGTACGATTTTCGGTTTAACCCGAAGTACTCACTAAGCATATAGTTTATGGACGTTGTTATGTAATGTTTCAGGTTCGAAGCAGCTTTGGCAGCAGCAGGACGAGGGTATTGGTAATGTGTGAGACTTTTGGGGGATCATGTAAATTTTCTCTTTTGACGTGTACTGTTTTCAGTTGTTATGGGCGGTGTATACCGACTCTGTATATTTTCGTATCCACTGTCCTTATGTTGTGGCTTGTATACGTCTACTATAGACTTGTGTATGCTATGTATGTACATATTTTTCGCTGCGTATGTTTAATATAAAAATATTTTTAAATTCCCGCTATTTTCGGTACGTGGTTTTGATCGGCCATTGTTGCAACTCGTGGGCGGGACACAAGTTACGGGTGTCACATCTACGGATCACCATCGTAATCGGGGTTGTGGCTTCACATGAATTGCAGTCATACCCGGATTGTTATCATACCATCACATACGGATCGTGTCGTACCATGGTCTTAAAACTCACTTTGAAAGATTTTTAGCACAGTCTGAGATCACATCATAGTCTTTAATTCAATTCTTTACTTCTTCCATCTTTTCAAATATCATATAACTCGTTCTAACAGTCCAATAAATCCATGAAAGTAAACATCATCACATAAAATGTATGTCACAAGTCATAATCAATCAACATAAATTTTTCAACAATCAATCATCATTCATCAACTATCAATCATCAATTCACAAGAAGTATAAGATATCTAACTTAAAGTCCTAACCGTATGATATCTATGTTCTCTATTTTCATGTCTAAGCGAATATAGAAGAAAGATGAGTTCTGTCAAAGTCCCTTACCTCGGTCTAAACGATGAACCCCGAAAGATTCCTTTAATCCTTGATCCCGTGTTCACCTCAAGATTTTCTTTTCCTATGATTAATTATCAATAATAATTTTAATCAATATACTATCTTTCGAAAATTTTTACTAGAGAAAAAAAAACGTTAATCGATTAACAAACTTTTATCAGTTAAACTGTTTTCTTTTAAATCGTTTAAATATCTCTAAATACTTTGAATTTCATAAAACGGATTTCGGATTTGGAACCGTGGGACTGAAATGATTCAACCCATGTCACCGGAAAATTTTCCGGCGACAGTGGCCGGTCGGCGGTGGTCGGCAGCCGATGGTCGACACTTGTCATATATCCTGAAATTATATGATTTTTCTGTATCCTATGTAAAATCAGTCAAAGAATTCAAATCCGAAGTTATTTTGGCCTAAATCTAACTAGAATTCCATAAATCTTGATTTTTCTTTGTGGTTCTCAGACATTTTTCGACAAGATTCCACTGTTTCCGGCAACAACATTGCCAAAAAAGATTTGGCTCATCAAGGGCTTCGAAATCCTTCAAGTCTCGGCCAAAACTGAGCTTCCGTTCGCCGGAAATCGACAAAACTCCATGGCGGTAGAGGAGAAGGAAAACGATGAAAAAACTAAGAAATGAATGAGAAACAGACCGACGATGATGAAGTGGTGGCACTAGAGCGATGTCGGCGTTCCACGACGTGCAAGAAGGCAGACCGTAGCAAAAATCTGGTTTTAGGTGAGTTAGGGTCAGCCATGGGAGGAGGAGGAAGAAGAAGGAAAAACCTAGTGAAAATTGCAGTTTAGTCCCGTTTTTTCTGAAATTTAAAAATTCCGCCCAGACTTTTATTTCGTACCCTCACTGAAATAACAGATTTTTTCAGAACTTTTACTTTTTATCATCCAATCCCCTACTCTTATTTTTTTAAAATAATTCGTTTGTTACAATTTCACCACCTTTAAAAGAAGAATTCGTTCCGAATTCTAGAACGACTTATAATATGTACGATTTTTTACCAAAAAGGTGGGGATAACGAGTCTTCATGTCGTCCTCCAATTCCCAAGTCGCATCTCCTCCTTTGTGGCGTCTCTATGTTACCTTTATTAGAGGAATTGCTCTTCTCCGCAGTTGTTTAACCTTTCGTTCAACAATCTCGATTGGTTCTTCTTCATAAGTCCCATTCAATTTTAACTCAAGTGGTTGATAATCAATAACATGATAAGGGAATCAATAACATGATAAGGGACAGGATGGTACTTTCCAAGCATGGACATGTGAAACGCATAATGAACTTATGTCAACCCTACGGTAAGGCAATTGTTAATGCTCCTATTTTTCTCAATACTTTAAAAGACCCAATAAACCTCAGTTTAAACTTTCATGTTATCCCAAAACGTGCTTTTCATTTAGTTGCTTAAACTTTGAGAAATATTATGTCATTCTCTTGGAAAATTAAATCATGTTTATGTTTATTTGTGTAACTTTTTTTTATCTATCATGTGCTATTGTTTCTATATTACCTTAATCTCATTTTTTTTCATCCACTATATTAGGATCCATCATTCTTCTTTCCCTGATGACTTGTTATCCAGACTGATTGTGGTTGTGATATGGATTATTATTGGTTGAATTAGAATTCATCACATGGCATGTTATATATATGTACATATATTATACGTGTATATATATTGCTTTTGATTAGCCATTTGCAATTTGAGTACGATTTTCGGTTTAACCCGAAGTACTCACTAAGCATATAGTTTATGGACGTTGTTATGTAATGTTTCAGGTTCGAAGCAGCTTTGGCAGCAGCAGGACGAGGGTATTGGTAATGTGTGAGACTTTTGGGGGATCATGTAAATTTTCTCTTTTATCAAAGAAATATTCTTCATCTGATTGTATAAAATTATCGAATGCAGATTCCCTAACTTTTGTCTAACAAAGAGGTGTCTTACAAGTATTCCATATAACGCCTCAAAGGGTGATATCCTGATACTTGAACGAAAACTATTGTTATAGACGAATTCCACAAGGAGCGGCTCCTGACGAGCTTCTGGATAGGGGGTACTGGGATGAATCGAATGCACCGGAATGAGAGAGATCTGAGAGCTGTGTAGGTATGAGACTATACATCCAAAGATAACTTAAAAGAATTGATTGAGCTACTCATACCAACAAGATGCATCTACCTTTTTGGTTAACCATCTCGAGAGAACTCTAAAGTTAAGCGTGCTCGTTTTGGAGTAGTCTTAGGATGGGTGACCTCCTGTGAAGTACTTTCCGGGATGTGTGCGAGTGAGGACAAAACACGCAAAAAGGTCTCGTTTTGATATGTAGGGATAACTTTGATATTCCGTAGCGGTCTCGAGTTGTTACAAATGGTATCGGAATCAGTTCTCTCCCAATACGGTGTGGTTCGAGGACGAACCAGACGGAAGCTGGTGGGCCTATGACAGCCCAAGATACCGTAGGAGGGCGAGGGGTGATCGCGGGGGCGAGAGGTATAGACAAGGAGCGACTCCTGATGAGCTTTTGGGTAGGAGATAAAGGGATGAATCGAACGCACCGGAATGAGAGGAATCCGAGGGCTGTATAGGTGTGGGACTATACAGTCAAGGATAACTTAAAAGAATTGATTGAGCTACTCATAACAACAAGATGCATCTACCTTTTCGTTAATCATCTCGAGAGAACTCTAAAGTTAAGCGTGCTTGCTTTGGAGTAGTCTTAAGATGGGTGACCTCCTGGGAAGTACTTTCTGGGATGCGTGCGAGTGATGACAAAACACGCAAAAGGTCTCATATTGGGGTGTGAGGACAACTTTGATATTCCGTAGCGGCTTCGAGTTGTTACGAATTGTACCAGAGTCGGTTCTTTTCCAGTACGGTGTGGTTCTAGGATGAACCAAGCGAAAATTGGTGGGCCTGTTGTAGCCCAAGATACTGTAGGAGAGCGGAGAGTGATCGTCGGTGCGAGAGGTACGGACAAGGAGTGGCTCCGAGTAGTTTCTGGGTAGGGAGTACATGGATGAATCGAACGCATCCGAATGAGAGGGATTCGAGGGTTGTGTAGGTATGAGACTATACAGTCAAAGATAACTTAAAAGAATTGATTAAGCTAATTATAGCAACAAAATGCATATACCTTTTCGGTTAACCATCTCGAGAGAACTCCAAAGTTAAACGTGCTCGCTTTTGAGTAGTTTTAGGATGGGTGACCTCCTGGAAATTACTTTCCGGGATATGTGCGAGTGAGGACAAGACATGTTAAAAGGTCTCGCGTTTGTGTGTGAGGACAACTTTGATATTCTGTAGTAGCTTCGGGTTGTTACAATGATTATAGTTCTAATAATTAACCAATTCGTCTGGAATTTTTCTCATTATATATAATTATTCACCTACAAAAATACACAAAAGGATATGGACAATACAAAACAAAATATATATATATATAAGGGCTAACGATTAATTTATATATACACAAAAAAAAACATGTCAAACATTTTAAAATTTTATTTCACTTTAAGTTTATAGATCTATACAAGATAAAAAAAAAAATCCAAATTTAGGTAATTTAATTGGTAAAAAGGGGATGCAAAACATTTATACCGTTCTGAATTCGAATTTTAAATTTGGGGATGAGACGTATTTTTAAATATATAGATAAATTTGGATCATGAAATTAGTCTAGACTTTGATCCAGAATATTCGATTATAAAAAAAATGATAGTGGTTTCATAGATAAATTATATAACATATTCTAACCAGTTTGTTGGGTTTTGTGGGCCTAACGCCCAAGTAGCTTTGGCGGAAAAAGAGGAGAAACCCTTTTAATCAGAAGGAGGGTCTTGGTTTCGTTTGAAAAACGATGCGTATTGACAAAAGGGTTAATGAAACCTTAAGGTATCGAATCATCAGTCTTCGACGGAGAAGAAGCGGCTGAAACAAGAGAGAGAAAGGAGATAGAGAAAGGGCATTTCCGGTGACGATTCCGGTGGAGACCGAAGGCGGTCAGGTTTGCTATCTCTCGGGTTCTTCCTTTCGGTTCTTTTCTTCTTGTTTGCTATGTATAAACACATAGAGAGGTAAGACTCCGGGTTTGTGGAGATCCACCAGATTTCTTTCGTTTTCTTCTCCGATCCGTCGTATAGTGGATACGCCGGCACCGTCCGGCCGAGGTGTAGGTCCGAGCTCCGCTCGGTAATCGAACTCGTTAAAACCGCTGTGTTCTTTCGATTCTCGCACTATGAGCGTCGGGGTGACTGAGAGTGTTCGATACCGCGTTCACACAGTTGTATTCAATTGTTGCAGACAAACAACGTCGTTTGATGATTTTGGATAACCCATATTAACTTTTCTCTAATCTCAATTAATTGGTCTAATCCAGAGTTATGAAGATGTGAGTTTCGCTTTTTGCTTCTATAATTTTCAATGTCTTCGATGAATGCAACACAACAGAATAATACTAAATAACCATTAGAACATATTATCAGAAATTTATTATAAATTGATTTATACGAACTTTATACATCATACATCAATTTTACGAACAAATCTTATCATAGACTTCGTAATTCATTTTGCGAAACATATACATATGTCTTCTGAATTCCGTAAAAATAGGAAGAACCTAAAAACAAATCTTTTGTTTGTTTGTGTTTTTTCATTTAAAAAAAATAAACGTATCAATATGTATATGTCGATTTTTTATATTTATTATAATAATTTTAAAAATAATGTAAAATACATTATACGTACCAAAAAGGTATAACATTAATTTGTCCAATAAGTACATGAAACTTTTCAAAAAAAATATATCAAACAAAAAATATATCATTTAAAATTTTTTTTAAAAAAATCAATTAAGATCATCATCTTATTTTATGAGATTAATTTCTCTCACTTCACGTTTTCTCTGCCACTTCGAACTTGGATGTCATCTCTAATGACGATTTCTTGTCTACTGAGATTCGTCCCTATTAATCACCATCATTAATTACTGAAAATAATTCGATATTGATAAATACAAAATTTTGAAACTACAATGCATAGATAGATATGTGGAATCTACAACGCGGTAGCAAAAATAAAACCAATTAGTGAGAGTATTTATTTTGTTTAGAAAAATATGTCATTGTTTTTAAAATTTAGAGATAGAAATTTGAAGAAGAAAATCTAAATTTATGTTAAATTTTACCGAAAATTATTAAAATTCAAGATGTTAGACAATATTAATTTTTAACCCAAAGAGAATTTGAAGTGGGCTCTTAAAAAAAAAACCCTCTAATTTTATGTAAATTCTCCGACAGAGACAGAAAAAATTTGAAATTTTGGTGAGATATGCACCAAATCACTCACAAATTCAAAACTATACAAATAACATATATATATATATATATATATATATTGGAACGAAATGAAATGTTGAAAGATTTGACAAGATGTTGGCGCCAACATAACTAAAAACACAAATTCTTAGCTTTTTTTTTTTTGGTCTTTTTAGTTATGTTGGGGTCAACATCTAATCCAATCGATCCTTGAAGTTTGGTTCTAATAAATTCCACTCTTATAGATTGCATTCTTTGAATGATTGTATTTTTTTTTAGGAAAAGATACGACGGAAAGTGTTATATATATATATATATACACATATATAATTTGAAAGAGACATGGCTATTTTCAATGGAAATGTTATGAGGCTTGCTTCTCTTTTTATAGCGTGTTTTTGGGGTTAGTGTCTCATTAATGTGACCTTATAATTATCCTCTGATTTGTTTCTATATATAGATGCATATATATATATATACATATGGAAGAATATCTGAAGGAAGTAAATGGAGAGAATATATATATATATATACACATACATATACATATGGAAAAAATATATGGAGGAAGTAAATGGAGAATATATATATATACACACACTTATTTGTTGAAAATTCCGCACAAGGAAAAATGTAGAGAAACGTATAACCGCACTCATTCGGACTGTGCATGTGCCGTAAAATATAAGAGTAAACTAGTAAAAACAAGAAAATATAAAATTTTATTAAATATCTAAATGAATAAACAGATTTTTTTCTATGGAAAATATACAAAAATTATTCATACATAACTTTTACGGGTAAAACTATTTTTAAAAATTCATTTCATAATATAGATTAAAAAGGTTATGCCATTAGAAGTGGAAAACTGACTTTGACTAAAAGGTGTATTTGGTAGGCCGAGTATTTCGGTACGTTTTTTCGGAACTGATCCGAATTACAACGAATCAAAAATTACTGTATTTTTTATCAATTCGAACTGTTTAAAATTTTCGAACGTTATTATTTTTTAAAAAATCAAATTTTTTGGAACAAAATCGAATCGATCTGAACCAAATTTAAAAAACGAACCAAATCAAACCGAGTCAAATTAAACTGTTTGGCTATAGTTTTATTGTGCTAAAACCGAATCGATATCAAAACCGATTAAATTTATATAACATTCGGTTATATTATTTGATAACCGAATCAAAAATCGAATGGAACCGAAATGATCACCCTGCTATAAACCGAAATGATCACCCTGCTATAAACCGACAAGCAAAGGTACAAATCAATTATATATATAATTATTTACATCTAAGAATTTTAAAAAAAATACGGAACACGATCAATACAACAATTCACCTGCAAGAAGACAAAAAAAAAAGGACATGGTCATTCGTTTTAAAATTTTATTTCATTTTTAAGCCTATATATCTATATAAGAACAAATAAATAAAATAAAATAATTTTACGCAAAGGTTTCGCTTACATAACATATCCTAAACAGTTGTAACCAGTTTTTGCAGACAAACTGCAACATCTTTTGATGCTTTTGGACAATGCGATAAATTTTCTCTAATCTTGATCAATTCGTTTAATTCAGAATCATGAGGATGCGGTTTCACTTGGATGATCATCTTCTCCAATACCCTCCCACTGCTGAGCAAAAACTCCAACACAGACACCAACAGCTCATGTCTGGATCCATAGTTCTGTTCTGTTTTGGCTTCTGTGATCTTCACTGTCTTCAATGAATGCAGCAAACAGAGGAACACTCTGTTCCCTGATCTCAGGTAATCTTCTTCCAAATTCGGGATATAATCTTCTAAATGGCATGCCTGAAATCGAATAGGGCGTAAGATTCTGATCTGCGTTTTTTACTTCAGATTCATAGATTCGAATGCAAAAGACGAACCGGGAAATGCCCTGTTGATTCGAGGTTTATGATGAGTGTTTTCAGCTCGGGCGAGCGTTGCAGAAGCCGTGCTATTCCCGGGAGCGTAAATTTATCGATCATCCCGTGAAACGCTACATGTTTGCACTTCAAGAAAGGGTATGCAAGTCCCTTTAGCTCTGCAACCGATAGAATCTGTAAAAAGGCGAAAACGTTATCTCGATGGATGCAAATAGAGATCGCAAGATTTTCGTTTAGATTTCGGTTACTTGAAGAGTCCAGGTTCCAAGAGAGAGATTTTCGACGTGTTGCAGCTTCGGGAGAATGTTGAGAAGCGTATCCACAGACTCGTTGATGATTCTTTTCGCCGAAAAATCGGGTAATCTGTCCGATACAGAGAAGGAAATATCGGCTTCTGACGCAAAAGAAACGTCGACTATTCGATACTTGTGGTTGGAATGCTCTCTCAGGATCAGTGAAGAAATGTTCGGTGCCCGAATCTCAGTTCTTCCCGACGGATGATCTCTCATTCCGCATATCTCTAGTCGTTTCAGAACCCGAGATTTTATATCGATCCGGCTAACGTTCTTGCAGAATTCCAGTGCCAAATTCTCGAGCAAAGGGCAACCCGAGAGGATGTTTACCATCAACTCGTCGCTCAACGTGCAGAAAGCGAGCGTCAAGCTCTTAAGCGACGGCCAAGAAATGTTGTTTCTCGGTGTGAGGTTGCATCGGACCAAATCCAGTTTCAATGTAACAAGTGTCTTGTTGTTGTACAGGAATTCGGGCAACCGGTGATAAAACTCGGGTATCGGTTGAGAAATACCGTCGAGAACGAAGAAGCTTAAGCTCAGTGAAAGATCTTCAACTCTGTGATCGACAGCAAACTTTATCCACTGATCGATTCTCGGCCCATTGTCCCGTGGCTCGAAGTTACAGGAGACGACGAAAGTCTTGATCTTTGGCGAAACGTGAAGAGAAAGCGTCTTTTCGTACGCATCAGAGAGCGATTCGTCGAGCGTGATCCGGTGGTCGAAGGGCTCAAAGACGATTTTCGGTACGCCTTTCCAGATATCTTTCCACCGTTTCGACAGAACGCTCGTCCTGATAGCGTCTCGGGTGTGCATAAAACAGAGTATTTGCTGCAGAATCTCATCCGAGAGGCTGCTTATAATGTCTTCCATTTTGCCAAAAGATCGCGGTAGTTTCTTGGATTCTTTCTCTCACGCTTTATAAAGATCGAAACTTTATAAAAAGATTCAAGCATGAGTTGTAATATAATGGTCAAGATTTGATATTCTTCATTGATTGCTGCGTAAAAAGCTTGGATCAACATTCATGATTCAGACATTATTACAGAAAACCCTGAATAAGCTTCCTGTCTCTGAAATTCTTGAAACTTTGTAGAAAGATTCAAGCATGAGATTTAATATAATGACCAAGATTCGATATTCTTCATTGAATGTTACATTTAAAAAAAAAAAAATTGGATCTTTGCATGTCTCTCCCTCTATGATCAACCCTAACGATCCAAACGCTGTTACTGTTTCTGCAATTCTTGAACTGTAATGGCGAAAAGAGAGATTTAACCTATCTAATCTCACGCACGATGACGAAGAAGATCATTACAGAGAATCTCTTTTGTTTTTCACTTGAACCAAATCAGAATGTGCGGTAAAAGAGGAAACAGAAGAAGAACAGCGATGACGATGATGAGGATTATAGCGTAGCAAGTCCACTTCCTGGAGCTCTTCTGATACTCCCTGGCTTCTTGGAGCTGACCAGTTCCTCTCCGGACAAAAGAGCTGGCCTTTGCCACGTGGCTCTCGATGTCGTTGAGCTGTTGACCCTGAGATTCGACCAGCGCCGCCATGTCCAAGAAAACCTGGTGAAGCTCTATCAGATTCTTCTCTATCTCCTTCACCGCGTCGTGCCTCTCTTGGATCTCGGATATTGTGTCGAGGATCTGACCCCTACCCTGATCTTGTATCGCCTTCTGCAGGAAATTCTCGCTCTCCCCGCTCGATATCAGGTTCTCGATCGTTTGTTCGTCCGCCTTTTCTCCCGTTATCGTGAAATACCTGCACGTTCATAGCGTATATCACTTAAAAAATCTAGGCCTCGAACGCGTCAGGCGGGCGCGGAATGACACGAATATCTGCCCAATCCGTGAGTCGGGTACCCGAAATCTCTGATACTCATCCACCGACTGCATGAGTATGGACCGTTGGTGGAGGTGATCTGGTTTTCGAGTTCGGGTTCAGGTTTTGATCGGAGAGTACCCGTTTTCCGACACCGAGTCCTCACCAAACCTCACGGGTACCCGATCCCACGAGGCCGAAACCCAATAGTATCACGGACAAACCCGTGAGAAGCAAGATCAAGATCGGATACACCGAAAAACTCGGCATATATACTTACACCTAATGCAATACCTGGAAAAAAAAGAAGAGGAAACCTATACCTGCGCTCAACGGTTTCTTTGTATTCAGCGTTCATTTTGGCGCGTAAACCTTGGAAACTATCCATCAAATCCTTCAGTTTCTTGCCAAGACCACTAACGACAGAGGATCTGGTCCGGTCAGTGGACGAACCAGGGCCGCAACCGGGCACGTTTCGGCTACTAGCGTTGGATCTCTCGAGGGCCTCGAGCTTCTGTTTGATGAGTTTAACCCTCTTCAGGACCAGAGACACGTCGTTGTCCATTTTGGCGCGGAGCTCTTTCATCGTCTTGGCGTTGTGTACGGTCTTGCACTCCTCGTTAGATTCCTGCAACTTCCTGTACAGATCCTCGACACCTTTCATGTCGTCTTTCACGTTTTCGACATCTTCGAAGAACTTGTCGAGGTTCATCGTCTCCCGTCCTGCTTCCATGTCGTCCATCTGGGCCTGCTGCTTCAGGTCCGTGTATTTCTTGAACGAGCTCGAGAATAAATCGTTCATTTTTTTCCCGTGATTGTGTCAACGGCTATATGTTTTCATGTACAGTGAGAAGAAATCTTATTCAAGAACATACGATCATGATCATGATCATGCTCATGATGGTGGTGATGATGATCCTCTTTCCTTTGAACGAGGAAGAAGACGGAATTTTTTTTTTTTTTTTGTTTTTTTGGTCGGGGATTGAGGTTTGGAAGGTTTTGTCGGAGGATGATGAGAGACCAGTTTTGGCAATTTTCCAAAATTAGTCAGTGGCGTAACTTTTCTTTACCAAATTAGCCATTTTGTATGCAAACGCTTTTTTTATACCTTGTTAAAAAAAATTGAAATAATTAGTGAGAAGTAAAAAATATATCTTTAAAAAGCAGATAAAACTATATTGACTAGTTTAACAAAACAAAAAACTATATTGACTATCTTTTTACGTTCATAAAGACATCGTATACAAACTTTTTTACGCCTGAGAAAATTTCGAAATAAAAAGGTAGAATGGTTAAATACCTTTTTTTTTAAAAAAAATTGGGTAAAAATGTAGTTAATATTCTTTTCATAAAATATGATTTTTTGACTTGATTAAAAAGAAATATAATTAAAAAACTTATATTTTCCCGTGTATACTAATATATAATATTAATGTAAGTTTAGGATAATCTGAAAAAAAAAGCATACTCTTTTAATATTTTTTGTTAAATAAATAAAATATACACTCATTTATGTATTTTTCTCGAACTTTTTCAAGTTTATGAAATACTCCTGAATAGTTACAGTTAAGCCCAAATTAGAGAATCTATTGGGCCTATAAGCCCAAAGGTCATCAAAGCTCTGGTTGTGTTCTTCTGCTTCGCCGCAGACTTTGAGCATTGATTCCAAAACCCTAATCGGAATCGTTTTCGTTCGATCGGAGGAGCTCTGCCATGGAGGGAGACTTGGAGTTGGATGAGACAGCTCCGCCGACAAGAGTTCGCCACATCAAGAAGCGAGCTCTCAAGAACAAAGGCCTCAGTGTCTCTTTCAACGAGAAAGATCTCAGGTAACCGCTAACTCGTTGTTTTGGAAATCGAATCCAAGCATGAGCTGGGCATTTTTTTTAGTTGGTGCCTGTCTGCGAATCCAGACATGAACTGGGTATTCAGTTGTTGTTTTTGGGGTTCTTCTGGTTTAGGGACTTTGTGGATGGTTTTCACAAGAGGAAGAAGAAGAGGAGAAAGGAAGCACAGAAGCAGCAGGAGGAAACACTGCGTAAGAAACGTATCGAGGCCCGTAAAAAGGTTTGAAAAAGTTTTCATCTTCTATCTTTTTTTCTGATCCATGGATGAAGATCAAAGTCTTCGTTGTGTTCAGTTTTCAGAATCCAAGCTATATACTGCAATGTTAATAGATTCTGTGGTCCTTGAGTAATTGGTAGATGTAGTGCCTATGTATGCCAATTGGGTTCTGTTTTTGCTCGTTACTGATTCTTTACGTATTCGGGATCTTGTAATTGACTGATGATGCAGCGGAAATTGGAAGAACAATTTGTCGCTGGAGCTGGTCAAAATGTCGAAAACGAAGAAGAAGGAGAAGAAGTGCAAGAACCAGAGGAGCCGGATGCATCGGTTTCTGGTAATCCTCGTAAACTCGCTTAGAAGGGAAGAAAGTCTCTGTTTTGGAGATGAAATATCCATTCTGTCTCCTAGAATTGAACTAGACATGATAAACAAGCTGGTTGCAAACCCGTAGCTAGCTTCTTAAAGAACCGATTCATAAGTAAATAAATTAGGTCGAAACACTACTTGATTGAGATGGAGCCATTGCAGTGGCTGTCTGTGTCTGGTATTCGTACTAGTATATTAATACCTCGTTAAGCTCGACCTTATCGTATGCGTGTAAATATCTGTGTACAAGTTTGTGGGGAGCGGTCTTTAGGATTGATCAGGATTAGTCGAATTCAAGAAAATCCTTCTGTTGATACTTTCTAAATCTAACCCTGTGACAAACGAGGATAGGACATGAACAACCTAGTAACATGCCATGATGTCTTGTCTGGTTGTAAATGAGGAAAAAAAGCCTTCTCCCCCTTTCTTGATGTGTTGGTTCTTGTTTTTCTGTATGGATCAAAGGGACGATGACATATGACACCGGAGATTTGAAAGTCACGGTTACAACGAGTGAAATCTCTCACGAAGAAGACGAGGCTAACGTAACATCTCGACCAACTGCCTCGAAATCTGTCGGGAGAGCCCCTGTCGTAGCCAAGCAGCCTGTGCCCGTGAAGAAAACGAAAACTTTCAAGAAGGCGAGGAAGAAACGCAAGTCGGGTTCGAAACCCGAGGGGAAAAGAGATAAAAGGAAACGATCGAAACAGAACAAGAAGTCTCGGTAGTAGCCAGCCAGACGAGATCCTTCCTCCTTGCCCCATCGAAGTCACAGCGATGTTCTTGAAGCTTTTACCAGAATGTTTGAGATTGTAGTTAATCTTCCATTACCAGATTGTAGTTAATATATTCAGTTTTCATTAAAAAAAAAAGATATCATTTTGCGAATATATTTTTATTTCCGTGTTCGGCATTTGGATATATATACATATATATGTTCAATTTTGATTTAATTAATTAATTTTAAAAATATCATATATAATATCCAACCTCGTTTTTAAATCCAAATTATTTCAAATACGATTTAGTGCTCTCAGATTTGATTTTACATGAGTTATGCATGAATGGTCATCCTAGTATGAACGGATTGACATTTACAAGTTGTGAAATGATAAAGAAATCGTTAAATATTTTTAAAAAAAAAAATTGTATGCTGACGTAAGGATTTACCAAATACACGTAAAGATTAAGGTTAATGGTACGTTGGTGGTTACACTATCTACCAAAATATCAAATATAATCATTTTTTATATTCATCTAAACGTTAGAAACCTTATCTTATACACAAACAACATCGTCGGTCAAAGGTCAGTATTTATCAAAACATTTATTGTCCTTTGTCTGCTCCTTACCGTTATTTATTTTACATTATCTCTCCTCTAGACCAAGAAGATGCGGGAAATTTTCGGACCTGTCTTTAAGTGCCACGTGGCCTACCTCCTGAATGCCGACGGTGCTACGTAACGGATCTTCAGAGATTCCCCGTGACTCTTCCGTTAATTTGACGGCCAAGTTGACGTCGTTCACGCGTGGAGAGCAGTTCGCGCCGTTATGTTTGACGAAAACGCCGTCCAGAATCTAAGAACTGGCGGGAAACTGACAGTTACCGATCACTGGAACATCTGTCACTGACAGTTGAGAACGGTTTGTCCTTACGTTCTCTCGCTCCTTCGAAGAAGCTTCTAGCCAATAGAATCTATTTTGGAGTTGGAATTTTCGAAAAAAAAAATCGAGTTTTTTTTGTTGCCAGAAATAATCGAATGTCATTTAAAAAAAAAGAAAACCATAGGGACGAAATGAAAATGTTTTTTTTTCCTATACAAAATGTGAATATTCAATTGTCGGAGGATAGAATAAGGTTTGCATGGATTTCAACGTGCATGTTTTAAATAATACTAAATTTTCACATTTTTTTTCTAAATTCGTAAAAGCAAAAAAGCTCGCAAACACATCGTTGATCCTGAAATTGTTTAGGATCAGTATTATAATTATAAAAAAAATACTTTCATAAAGATTGTGATATTCACACGATAATATATCATCGTGTCCAAAAGATTAATACATATTTCAATTCAAAAATATCAGGTCATAAAAAAAAAACACTTGTGCTTTTTCTTAAAACTCTTTATAATCACTGGATTTTTCATGGTGCCGAGTGTTTCGTAATTATTATAATTGGTCTCCTCCAAACAATTGTTAGACAATTTATTGAAACATTTCCCCAATACCTAAGCAAAATATAACCATAAATGATGAAGTAACAAATACATGAGAAATTATTCAAGGTTATCGAGATGTGGTCAGATATCAACAAATTCACCTGTAATATTGGTTATCGGTATGAAATATATATATATATGTCCATGACTATTTTTTAGTACATTTATGACATTTTTTCTTGTTACAAGTATATATAATTTGGACAAAGAAACTGTGGTATGGAACATGTATGATAACCAATATATATACAAGCTGGTCGTTGTTTTGGTGGTTCGAATTCTTAGATTCATATCTAAATTTTGTAATAATTGTCAAATTTCAAGAAAATATACCACATCATAGCATGAGGATTTTAGGTTGCTCTTGTATTTCTATACGAAGTGTTCGTATTTCCCTCGACCCACATGATATGAATAAGCACTTTAAAAACGTACAAAAAGTGTATATATATATATATATATATATATACTTTCTTATAAAAAAATATTGGAGAATTGTTAAAATTTAAATAATTTGCATGATTTTTGGGAGGAGATTAAAAAATACATGAAAAGAGAGTAATAAAAAACAACTGATAAGATGTATTTTTAAGTGGACCGACCATCCATTCCGTAATTGCCGAAATGAAAGAGTTGCATTTAATCCCACTTGGGATCCTTCTACTACTTTTCATCGTGATAATACTTTATTGTTCACTTTGATACAAACAAAAAAATATATTTACTTAACTTCATCAATAATCATTCGAAACAAGAGGAGCCAACTAAAAATAATAATCATGCAAGAGGTTGAAAATACAAATCCCGTAAGTATTATTATTAAATTCCCTAATTATTAAATTAATATAGTGGTTCTTTGAATTTAGAATTATAGACAAATTGATGAACATGTTGTGTATTACAAACTGTTAGAGAAAAACGTATGATGCGATCGATGTCATAATATATGATTAAAGAAAAGGATCATATAATGTTTCCTTTCCTTATTCCAAAACTAACCAAGAAATGGAATATGTCCATATGATGTTTTTCCATCATTATAATATTGACCGTTTTCGACTTTTCCAAACAAATTCAAATGTTTTTGGCGTAAAATGTGTGTACTTGTGTAGTTACTTTTTTTTTATTTACATTGAAGGATTGACACCCAGCGAAAAATTAAATATATAAAAAATATTTTGAATTAAATTTTATATAGAAATTGACCAATATAATTTTTTAAAAATAAATTTGAGTTCAAATATGACTGAATTCAAACTAAAATAAATGATTTAATAAAAAATTCTACATAGAATCTCACACTCACATAGAACAATCAGAAAAAAATAAATCTATTTTTTTTTAGAAATAGAAAATTCATATCCGAAAATGTATAAAGTGCAATAATGCCACATATGACATATTGTTATGAGAATCTAACTTATGAGGAAAATTTTCTTTGTATTGGTACAAACATGTTTGCTAACCACTTTTATTCATCAAATAATAAAAATAGATAAAATAATTAACGTATTAAAATAATAAAACTCTCGTCATGGCTTTTTTACACACCTTACTAAATTTATATAAATAAATAATATTGTAATAAAAATCAAAATTTGTGGTGCAACTTGAGAAATAAACTTTACCGTTGGAGCACTGAATAGTACATATCCTTTTATTATATTATCTAATAATTCTTTTTCCTCCTTTGGACTACATTTTATATCCATTATTGGGGTGTAAAGTGCCTTTCATTTATATTTTACTTTCTTTTTCAACCTTTTTAGATTTTATACCAACAACAAAAATCATCATATTTTTTTTATAATGAAATTTAGTATTTTTGAAAATATTTCAGAAATTAAAACGAGTGAATGGTATCTTAAATTTGTTGTTATGGGAAACATAACTATGTTAAGAATTCAGGTAAAAAAAAATGATATTAAACCTATTTTTTACACTTTTTTCTATTGATATATTTAAAAAAAAGTTATTTTGATTGAGCAAGATTAACGATGATCCGTACCATATTTTCTCCATTTATATGTGCACATCAACACATTTAAATAAATTAATTAATAAATTTTTTTATATTGAAAAAATTATTTTCAGTACATATACTTGTATATATTGAAGATTTTATTACTATTATTTTTTTATTAATATTTAACATAAAAAAATAACGGAAAAATGATTGAAAAATGAAATTAATAAATTTGAGACATCATATATATAAATATAATTTCAAAAATATTTTCAAAGTTACTTATTTCACTCTTACAGTTTTAAGGGAAATAGATTTAGGTTTGTTTTGATTCTTTTTATTTAAAATATAATTTAAATTTTAAATCAAATTTTATTTAAAATTTAATTCTTCTTCCATATAATTCTTTCAAATTAAATTAATCTAATCCAAATAACATATGAAAATAAATAAAAATAAAAATAAATCATATTAAAATCTACCATAAAATTGAATATAAATTTTTAAAAAATAATGAATTCCATATAAAAACAACATAATAAAAACCAATAAGAATACTTGATATGTATAATGTAATATCTAATCAAGAGAAGACCCATAAATCAAAATTTTATACTATAATCGGTCATGACTTACTTCTATGTGCACATGATATATTTGATTTACGTGGCGGTATAATTAATATGCTAATTCACATAATAAAATGAATAATGTTCTCATAAAAAAAACAAAGGAAAAAAATTACCGCATAAAATAAATTAATAACAGAAACATACTTAGCCGGGAAGCTAATGCACTTTCTCCCCCCACCAACGCTTCTTTGTCTATTTGATAGATACTGAAAAATGTTTTGTTTTTAATTAAATTTAATGTTCCATGTCCCACTCGTGTCTTATATTAATACCACTTTATTTATTATTATAATATACTTTCAATTTTTTTTTATTATATTTTTTCGATATTCTATTTTGAATGTAATTGATTACTGATTCGTTTCTTACCTTTCCTCATGAAATATCAACTCATCCGAATTGAATAACATGTAATCATAATCGAACCACATTAGATGTAAAACCGAATAATAATGTTTTTTTGCTTTTTTCTAAAAACGAAAAAATCAAACCCGAACTTTAACAGATTAAAAAAATAATTGAAAAATCATAAATTTTCTTAAAAAATGAGTATTTTATCATAACTGAACCGAATATAATATAAATCGAGTGGTAATAATTTTTATAAAACCGAATTAACCAAATCTGAATAAAACTGAATCAAACCCGAACCGAAACCGGATGAAGCCATCCCTATTCTGCAATAACAGAATAAATAAATCTCGATATTTAGAATCATTTATAAAAGAAGAAAATCAAATAAACCAATTAATTTAAACCAGATTAATATTAAAGTTTAATTCTAGCATAATATTTCATCAATTGTTTTAAAAAAATTCAAATATAATACAAACATTGAAAATCATAACCAATTAAGACGTTAATTAACGGGTCCGAATTTTTTCGTCAAAATTTTATATAAAATACAACAATAATGCTTTAATATCACATTTATTTGTGGTCGGTCAAACTGAACTTCTATATATCTAAAGAAAACATGGCATGATATTTAAATATTGTAATTTGTAACATAATCAATGTTTAATTACTACATTAACAATAATTGATATATTTAAGAGTGATATCGTAATGGTTTGTTTGTTTTAGATGTTTGATGTGAGATAATTGAGAAGATTAGAATAATATAATGAATTTGTTGTAATTTGAAAAATAAGTTAAAAAATAAGATTTAAACAAGAAATATGTTGTCAATTTTTTTTATATTTGATAGAAAAATGAATATATATTTATTACGGATCTGTCGATTAGATAACATTATTGGCAATCTGTGTTATCTTTATTTAATTAATTATGATTCTTAATATAAAACTTAAGAAACAGTTAATTTGGAGGAGAGTTGACGCGTGAATTCCTACATATTTATGATCATATTTGAAAAACCTAATACAACGGGTGAACTTTCAAAATTAAAATTTATATATTAATTTATCTGAAATAATCAATCGATAATTTTTTGGAATCATTTGTATAAAAACATAAACTATACAATATCCTTATGAGCCTTCATGTAATTTTCAATGAGGATGGCACATCACAACTTATTACACAAGTACACGTAAACCATTATTTATGGTCATCGTTATTTACCAATTGGAGAATCAAGGTATTTTGTTTTTTTTAATAGAAATTCCACTAAAACCCCGTACATATATCACCATCTCCCTCGACAAATCTCAACTGTTCATCTACAGATTCTCAGATCCAACGGCTCAGGTGATTCCATACCCCACTTCTCAGTCAGTCCTCCCTATATAAACTCAAAAATCGCCCGTTGCGTGTTGCATACACACAACCACAGACAAACACACACACACACACAGAAGAGAGAGAGAGGGTAAATCGGAAAAAATGGTGTCGTTCGGTTCATGGATTATGTCGATCAAGGCGGTGCTTATCTCCACCGGCGTCATCGCCATGGCTCTATTGTTGAAGGTATATGTTCCGGTGGCCATCGATTTCTCTGTCTCGCGAGCTTCGATCCTGTGGAGTTCCTTGCTCTTATGGCTGAAACCTCCTTATCTATACTTCGTCACCAACGGCATCATCATCACCATTGCTGCTTCTTCGAAGTTCTACCGGAGCTCCAGCTACCGCGACGACGATCAAGACGTCGATGTCGTATCCGGAAGCGGTAGCATCCAGACAGGGCAGATCTTCCACCAAAGTCCGCCTCGGCAGCTGGTAGTCATGGCCGTGGATTCGGCCACCGATTTCGGTTTGGAGACGGACTCGCTGCCTCTGACTGTTGAGGATGTGGAGGAAGAGTTATCGACGGCTGGGACGGCGGTTGTGTATGCAGAGGAGGATGAGCTACCAGATATGCCGGAGGAATCATCGGCGGCGGCTGCAGAGGAGGAGGAGAAGAGAGTAGTGGTTGAGAGTTACGATTTGATCGCCGACGACGGAGATGAATTCGTGGCGCCGATGCAGACGCCGGCATTGAAATGGATGGAATCGCCGGAGATTGGATCGGAGAATCTTCCTCTGACGGAGAGACTTCTGCTTTCTGCAAGGTTAGGTCACCGGGAAACGGTCAAATCAAGCCCAGAAGGTACAAATTAATCATTTTTTAATTTATTTAAATTTTTTTTAAAAAAGATAATATAAAAGCAGAACATGTAACGTCATATAAGAGATAACGGTTATCTCGCTTTTTGGTTGTTCGCTTCGCTTTCTCCAAATCTATTTTTTAAAATTAAATAAAAAAATCAAAATTAGCGTCGCTGTCGACGTCCCGCGCCAAAGTCAAAACTGTAAATACCGTTCATACGAAAGGGCATATTAGTAAATTCACAGTCTCTGGAACAGGAGGAGCAAGAGCGTTGAGGAAAGGGGCGAAGCCGATGCGGCACGAGACGCTGGAGAATACGTGGAAGATGATAAAGGAAAAGAAGTCAATGCCGTTGACCAGGCAGTACATGAAGTGTGTCACGTGGCAAAATCAGGGCCGTGTGATCTCGAACGCGGCGGAGTTCAAGAAGTCGGAGACGTTCAGGGACCGGACTAATTATTACCAGTCGTCGCCGGAGGATACGACGATGCCGATGATAGTGAGGAAGGAACCGTCACTGAGTCAGGACGAGTTGAATCGGAGAGTCGAAGCGTTCATCAAGAAGTTCAACGAGGACATGAGGCTTCAGAGACTCGAGTCACTCAAGAAGTGCAAAGAGATGGTCAGCCGACTCAGCCGTGGGACTTAGCCTTTTTTTCAAACAAGTATTTTTTTTCTGGCTTTTACACAGAGAAAAAAAATAACCAAAACATATTAAAAGAAGAAAATTAACCCAGACAATATATTTTAATCAATTTTTTAAATTGGTATATATATATATATATATATATATATATATATATATAGAAGAAGAAAATATTAAACTTATATATATATATTTGGTGGTTTTTGTGAAACTTCTGGTTGAAGATTGTCTTTGAAGTTCGCCTCGAGTGCTTTTTTTTTGTAGCTTGGCTTTTAGATCTCTCGTGGACTTGTCAATATTTTGTATTTCTTTTTTTTGTTCATTATATATTTCCTGTATGTATACATCCATGTTTTGTTTGTTTTTAAATTGAACAAAAATTCCAAATTTTAGTATGTGAACGACGAGTTTTTTGCATTTAATTTTTTAGGGTGATATAAAATAATATATATGGGATAGAATATTAAAATATCACAAAATGCATATACATTTTTCATACCCAACTATGTTTAAAACGGGGGATTTACAAAAATAACTTTAAATGTCATTTTTACTTCAAGGGTGACCTTGAAATTTTGATAATTTCAATTTTATCCTTGAATATAATAATTATTTTTTTATTATTATTTTATTCAGGAGACTTTAATTCGTTTTCGAAAAAACTTAGTATTTCTCTTATCCGGTTTAATGTTTCTTCTAAAAATGGGAGCCAATGTCCGTTATAATTATCTTTCGATGAACGTTTCCTGAAGTATCCAACTTTTATTTCTTTTATTGTAATTAATTTATTTAATTCTGTAATTATATTATTAATTTGTTCTTTTTCTATTATTCGTTGCATATCTCTTACACTATTTTCTATTTCAAAATATTGTATTGGTTTGTTTAATAATTCAATATTTTTCTTATATATTTTTTCCATTCTAATCGTTATGGTTTTCGATAATATCTCTTTTAATTTCTCTTACTGCGTTAAATATTGAACTACAAACATAATAAAGTTCGGAATAATGGTAGGAGAAACACCAGTACCGATTGAACAAACTACAGGAGAACTCATTCTCCCAATTATTAACAAAGAACAAATCTTAGAACGGCTCAGAAATTGTCCCGAAAAACAAAGAAAACAAATAGCCTACATACACTGTAGTACTATCCAAATAATTATAAAATCAACATTCAAAGAAGGTATCGATTCCCCGATTACCTTTCAAATTAGAGATGACAGATTAACCAATTATAAAGAAAGTATTATAGCCGAAGGAAAAGGAAATCTTTCTTCTGGGAAAATTAAATTTAACATCAATATACAACTCGGATTATCATTAAAAGATAAAGATTTGGATAATTCAATAGTTATCCAATACAAACTAGATAGAACAGATTTCATGGAAAAAGGAAATCACCCTTTTTCTATAACCTATCAGATTAACTACGCATTAACAAATAGTCATCACAGTTTAAACTTTAGAAACAAAGATATTATAGAAATAGATGACTTATTTAAACCAGTAATCTATTTAAAAAGACCACTAACAGCAATAGAACCAGGACGAAAATCGTTGTTACGACTTAACCCAAGATTAAGTATACAAGAATCACCATCTCTATTATTCAACACTGAACAATCAGAAGAAAACCAGGAAGATTACTCTAAATTACGAAGAACAATATCACAAATCAACAATCTTACAAAATGAATTTCAACGAAGACTTTATCGAAAAATTATCCCTATTAAATCTTGAAAGTTTACCATGTCTAGATCATCTTGAACAATTATTAGTTGAAACTATAGAAAGTATATTTAAAGAACGAACTTATGGAACAATCGAACCGAATGAACTTAATGAAGAAAATAGAAGAATAAAAATGATCAGTTCAATATTTAACGCAGTAAGAGAAATTAAAAGAGATATTATCGAAAACCATAACGATTAGAATGGAAAAAATATATAAGAAAAATATTGAATTATTAAACAAACCAATACAATATTTCGAAACAGAAAATAGTGTAAGAGATATGCAACGAATAATAGAAAAAGAACAAATTAATAATATAATTACAGAATTAAATAAATTAATTACAATAAAAGAAATAAAAGTTGGATACTTCAGGAAACGTTCATCGAAAGATAATTATAACGGACGGGTGGTGTTTAGTTCCAGAGTTCTGGAGTAATCGGTTTGTGATTCAAAAGAATTTATTCAAGGCCTCCAGAAGATATAGATCTTCAAGCCAATCTCTTGAGAGAGATCTTTCAGAGAGTTCTGAAACAAATTCGTTTATTTCACTCTGCCTTCTCCAAATGGAGAGGTCACATATTTATACAGCTTTGGAACCCTTATCAGCTAAGAATGGAATCTCATGCTGGGACCCGACTCTTACACTCGACACTACATAATTGCACAATATAGATTACAGAGATAAGGTTTCTGATCACCTTATCTTTTATTGGGTCGCAGGACTAGAGGAATCTATCAAGGAACAGCTCTGCAGCTTCCTGATGAGGTATGACGACCACAAATGCACTATCTGCAAAGAGCTAAAGGACAAGATAAAAAGGAGCAGCCAACCACCATCAGAAAAGTCTGAAGACATGTGAAATAAAGACCGAACAAATGGTACGCTATCTTTAGTGGACCATTCAGAGGAATATACGTAGATTATGCGATATTTTCGCAACATACCAACGGAAAGAAAGTCTCACACCAGGCCTTCCAAACCAAAGAAGAAGCCCAAAAAGCCTTGAACGAATCATACAAAACCATGCCCCAAAAACAACCAGTTGAACCAAGGGCACAACTACCCTCAATGAAAATACCCAAAATAGCCCAAATACCAACCACACAGGAAAAAGAGGCCCTGAAAAAGGTAACCCTCGAGAAGTATCAGTCCTACTGGGCGTCTCTGGTGGACTACAAGGAAAAACACACTACCATGGGTTTTTACCCAAAAATGACCAGAACCGGACCAAAGGCTATCTTCATTGGAGAAGCCAACCCATTACTAGCCTTCGATTACCTTCAACATGGACTAGTCGACAGTATCTATACTGACTCGATGAGAATATTCGAAGAATTTCCACGAAAGATGAAACCAATTATCAGAAATTACTTTGAACGATTCGCGAAGGAAAGAACTATTTTCATGAAGATTAAGAGTTCAATCCCGATCTTCGGAAATGATAAGATTATACAGTCACA
>NW_010965019.1:2232176-2233290 GCF_000463585.1 Tarenaya hassleriana
TCCCTCTCCTCAAAGAGTTTTGAGAGATTTTCCTGAATCATTTTGATCTGGTTATCTTTTTGACTGATCTGGTTCTGGATTGTCTTGATTATTCCTTCCATTCTCTTGTTAGAGTGTCTGCAAAACAATTATTTGCGGACTTAATATATTTAATATATGGTTCAAATTGATGTAATTCTAATTGCCATCGAATTAATCGTCCTTTTTGAAATTCTGGTTGAATTTTATATCTCCAGAATCCTGTTACGTATTGTGAATCAGTTCTTAATTCGAACCGTGTTTGTAATAAATCAATTTTCCATTTCTTTAGAGTTCGAAGACAAGCAAGTGTTTCGAGCTCATGAATTGGATAATTCATCTCAGTTTTTGAAAATGTTCCTGAAATATATTTGCATAGTATTGTATTTTGTTTTTCGGTTTTTGGTACTTCATTATTATTGGTACGACCGTATTGGTCAAGATGGAGTAATTCTTTTCCATCTTTTATTGCTAACATGCATCCTGCCCAAACATCTTTGGATGCATCTGTTTCAATAATCAGAAAGTATTTGGTCGTTGGATTGTATAACTTTGGTAGTATCTTTATATTTTCTTTTATATGTTTTACTAAATTTGTATCTTGATTAGTCCAAAACCATGGTACTTTGTCTGATATTTTCTTTTGTAATTGTTTTCGTTCCTTTGATAGGGATTTGAGAAATCCCTGTTCGGAAATATAATTAAGACACCCAAGGAACCTTTGTATTTGTTTTCTATCTGTCAATTCATTAGGAAAATGTTGTATTTTTTCATGTACATTATTTGTTAGTTCAATTTCTCCGTTATTATTTATTTTTAATCCAAGATACTCAATTTCTTGTTGTACCAATTTTGATTTCTTTTTAGAAATAATTAATCCTTTTTCTTTGCATCGTTCTAGAACAGTGATTAATTTTTCAGTGT
Source organism: Tarenaya hassleriana (assembly GCF_000463585.1). Taxonomy (NCBI): domain Eukaryota; kingdom Viridiplantae; phylum Streptophyta; class Magnoliopsida; order Brassicales; family Cleomaceae; genus Tarenaya; species Tarenaya hassleriana. The sequence continues at coordinate 2,233,119 of NW_010965019.1, forward strand.
GTTCTGATTGTGATCCGTTTGTAAATATTATGATATCATCAATGTATGCTAGACAATATTCTTCTAATCCACGGAGATTTCTATCCATGAATTGTTGATATATTGTTGGTGCTTGTTTTAATCCGAATGGAAGAACATTCCATTCATAATGTTTTTGTGGGGGGCATGAGAA
>NW_010965019.1:2234025-2244168 GCF_000463585.1 Tarenaya hassleriana
GGTTTCCTGATTTTAGTATTTTTCTATTCATTTTCTGAATCGGATGATTCAGTGGTATATGCATATATTTCGATGTCAGAGTCAAACTCTGAATCTGATTCGATTGGTTCAAAGCCCATATCGTATGTTATTCGTAGTATTTCTGTTTCTTTTTTCTTTCCTTTTTTAGGACATTCATTTGCATAATGTCCCTCTTCTTGGCATAGCCAACATTTACAATTCTTTTTCTTAGAAGGGCAGTATGTGTCCTTCTTACCATAGTTTTTCTTTTTGTATTGTTTTCTATTCCTGAAATATTTTTGTGGTATATATTTTTGTTTCTTGTATTTTTTATATGGAATTTTTCTCCATTTCTTTTTCTTATGTTTTTGGCGAATAGGTTCACAACCATATTTACCTATTTTTCCTGGTATTGCAGCACAACATAATTTATCGATTTTTGCCTCTTGTTTTCGTTTTTCTTGGTTGCATTGAAATAAGTGCCAATCTTTTAAGGTTGTTATTCTTCCTCCCAAAGTATTGGGGGTTTGTCCCTCGTTTACTTTATTTTGAAATATAGTTTTTACTTCTTCTGATATTGATAGCGGTAATTTATCAAAGAATAATTCTTCGGCTACTATTTTCTTATCTGTCGCTAGTTGATAGTAATGATCTCTAAATTCGCAAATGAATGCTTCAAGATAGCACATGTTACAAATTCTAAGATTTACTATTTTCCATAGTGCTACTTCTGATATTTGTGTTTCTCTTAATTGTGCGTTAGAAGTTCTTCCAAGGAATTCTTCTCCTATTACGTCAATTAGCCTAACAAATGTTTCCCATGCAGTTGATCTTAGAATTTTTTCTGCTTTTATTCCTGTTGATAATCCTATTAAGTAGTTGTATACTATTCCCGTTGTTTTATGTTCTAAGTAGCTTAACATTTCGTGAGGATGTAATTCTCTTAATTCCTTATTAGTTTGTATTAACAAACTTGTACGATTTTTCCAATCTTCTAGTGTTCTAGTTGGATTAATTTCGCAATCTAAATTTAATGTTTCTGAGGATTTTATATTAAATGTATCATATTTTGGAATATATTCAAAAGGAACTTTTCTCCAATTGTTCCCTTTCGGAATATATTGATTTTGGTATAGTTCATATTCGTGATTTTTATATCCTTGATATTCATCATGTGTTCGTTTTTTAGGTAATGTATTATTATTACTATTCTCCCCCCTTTCTAGTTCGGTTTTTACTAGGAATGGATTTTCGTAGGGATTTTCATCGCTGCTATAGTCTAAGACAATTTTTTCAGTTTCATCAGGTTGCTCTTCTTCGGGTATATTAAGAGCCGCTAATAATGTTGATAATCTTTCTATCTGATCATCTAGTCCTTCCATTATATCTTTGGTGGTGATCTAATTCGAAAATTAGATTTATCGATAATAATTAATTCTTTTGTTTCTTTTTTAAAATAACTTTGTAAGTCTTTTATAGTGATATATTTATTTTGATTAAGTCGTTCGATTATTTCTTGTAATTGTTCTATTATTTCTAGAATTTTTGGTTTTTCATCTTCGTCTGGATTTATTATTTCTTTTCCTTCATTTTTTGTAATAATATTTTTTACTAATTCTTTAGCTTCGTTAAGTTCTTTTATTATTTGAATTTTTCTGTTATTATAACTGTAATTATTTGTTGTCGTGAGTATTTCTTTTATATTTAGTAGTAATTCTTTTATTTCAGCTGTTGTTTCTTTAATTATTTTTTCTATAGTTTCTTTCATAGTTTCTGTCATCCTATTATTGTTTTAATATATTCTTTTAATTCTTCAGAGTTTTGTTTCATTTCTTTAATGCTTTTTTCTTGTAGATATATTATTTCTTCTAATTTTTTGTTTATATTTTTAGTTTCATCTTGTTTTTCATGGTTTTGTTCGAATATTTTTATTAATTTTTGTAGCTGATTTTCTAAATCTGATTTTATATTTTCAATATTTTTTTTAATTCTTCGTGATTTTCTGGATTTTGATGTATGATTCCATAAGAAATCATTTCAACAATATTATTTAGGGTAAAACCTATTTTCTTTATTTTATTTCCGAGATTATGATTAGTATCATCATCAAAGATGGTACCAATATAATATCGGCTTTGATTATGAAGATTTTTAGGTATTGTTATCACCTTTCCTTTATAAGGAAATCCAGGATAACATTCATCCTCATTGGTTAATATTAATGGTAATCCTTTCGAAAAATCAATTTTTTCGTTATCCATAATCGTTGTCTGGCTCTGATACCAAACGTAAATTGTCAAACTTAACAGAAATTTAGTCAGACTAACAGAAATTTAGTCAGACTGGTTATACCGTTTGAATTGGTCATACCTCAAATTTTGGTCATACTAGTTGTTCTGGTATTTCCGTAATTTTAGTAAAAATATTGGTTTTTTGGGAAACCCTAGAGATTCTAAGGTTATGGTTGTTGCTCTTGTCATTTTTAAGGTTATTTTTGTTATTTTGCCGTTTAAAACATCTGAAACAGCACAAATTAGACGTCTTAATAGAGTATATGTGCTTGTATCTTTTTTAATTAATGTTGAAATATACTTTTAAAAATTTATTTGGACAATATAATCCTAGGAATTTTGTATAGGAAATACATAATCAAATATCATTGTCATGGTATAGTTGAACTAAATGGAATGGTAGACAAGTGGGGTTGCGGTAATGGCAAAACATACCACTTCTCATGAAACTTGCTTTTTTTTTTTAATTGCTTTAAACCATACAAATAATATTTTTGACCTATTTGTGATATATTTTACTTGTTGGAGTCAAAATTGATTACATAAAAAAACAGTATAGTTATTAGAATTCACTAGCACAAAAAAAAAGATTAGAACATATTTAGGGCCGTCTCATAAGGTTCTTTTCATATATATATACATATATATTATTTTAAAATATTTATATATTAATATTTATTGTTTTTATAATTTTTTACCCGATAATCAAATTTTTTTATATTTTAATTCAATTCTCAAATAAAAATAAAAAAGTTTTTAAAAATATTTAATAAATTTTAAAATATACCAATTAATAAATAAATTTCAACTTATACGAGAAAAAGTAAAAATAAAATTAGTATAAAATAAGTTATATCATTTCCTATTTTGCTTAATTTTTTAAAAATACATATTGCTTTAAAATTATTAATATTTTTATCAAATTATATTTTTATAATTCTTCTAATTTTTTTTTACCATAGAAAAAATATACCATAAGAATAAAAGATTTTATCTTTTTTATTTAAAATATTATTAATTATTAAATTTTAAATTTTTTTTAGAAAGAAAATGAGGCCCCAACAAATTGAGGGTTATATGCCAAAACTCCACTTGCCCCCTCTATTGGACGGCTCTATATCAGACCGTTCTGAGTACTCTTTTAGCATAGGAAAGCAAAACACACACAACACATATGTGTGTGTGTATAGAACAAACTGATATTAAAAAACTTAAGTCTAAGTAATTCTAAATTTTAAATGTATATATATATATAAAAATTAAAACTCGTGTATTTTTAGGAGAAAGAGACATGAGATCGGTCAATTGTTCTGTATAAATTCAATTTGAGATTTGTTTTTATTGTACTATTTTTAAACTTAGAAAGTTTATATCCATTCTACTTTTTAAATTAATTTAATTTTTAATTAAAATTTTGCTATACGCACACACATACATATAGATAGATGTATAGGGGGACTGATTCAATGAACTGTTTTGCCCAATGTCTGAACGAAAGGGTTTTGTCATTGTCTTTGCCAAATTGGATCAAAGAGTCAAGACCCATCATTACAAGAACCGTCCAAATGCAAGAGATAAGTGTCTTGTTATTTTCACACAAACTTTTTATTAATGAAATTTCCATATTTGCTTCTTGAATTTATTATATTTTTTTCCATTCACTAAAAGCATAAAAAAAACTTTTTAACATCACATCTTATTAATAATTGTTTGTATTTTCATAAGGACCATTGAAATTTACTCCATACAGAAACCAAGGAGCAAGGCATTCATTTTCCCTGTTATGCCATGGAGACATAACCGAACTAAACCAAAGTACTAACCGAGTTAATTGATTCAGTCTTCTAATTCACCGGTTTAGCTAAACCAAACCAAACCGGAATTTACAACCTCTGGGCAATCCTTTATTCCTATCAGCGCAACACACAATTCATTCTTGTTCCCAATGTTTTGGAACTGGAGATTGAGAGAACACATCTACATACCCAAAGACTCTTCAAGAACAAACATCTCTATTCTCTATTACTTTCTCTGTTTCAACCAATCTTCATTTTCACCAGATCCAACTTCTCTGTTCTTCCTCATTTGCAAACTCTAGGCTAATTTCTTTAAAAGGTCTTTCCCCAAAATCAGTCTTTCTTCTTGTTGATTCTCATCTTGGCTTCGGTTTCCCCACTGTAAGGAGCAACATGAAAAGCATATTGCTGAAGAACCGAGAAGACGATCATTTCTAAACATATCAAAACGTTTTGGAGCGCTTCCTCGAGCTGCTCCACTTCCAACCAGAAATGATGGGATCGGATAACACCCATCGCCACGAGTATTTCCAGCACTACACCCTGTAAATGAACGGTGGGTAAAACCCGAATAACTTTGATGGATAGGATCTACAATGGCGGAAAGAAAAGATAATACACAAAAAAAAAGGATGATGGCAACAATTTGTTGTATCATGAATGCTCTCTGTCAACATGTTACATGATAAAACATGCTAAACTAAATGCACCAAAGCTCTAGAGAATGGACTCTGTTCGATTCACTGGTTTTAGATATGTTTGAACCTCAGAACGTCCCAGGGCAAGATGTTTGTTCAAGGGCCAACCGATAAAACATACTAAATTTCACAATAGTTTGTTTTACTAGTTTAGCTGGTTGATCTTTCCGCATGGTCAATACTCTGTTCTTTCATAATGTGAAAAATAGAAGGCAAGAACCTGATGACGACATGAAATAAAATGGTTAGACGGTGAGTATTACCTGCCAAAAGCAGAAGAAAACGATCCCTTTGATGCACATGAACTTTGTAAGTGGCTTATGAGGGGCCAACTCCTTGGCAAAAACATGGTAAAATATCACCAGAGAATACAAGGCCAGCGAAACCGACACGTTCAAAATGATGGTGAAGATCCAGCTTAACCATGCAGGATAAACCCCCAGAATTTGCAGTGATATCATCAAGATGGAACACACTGGCCGGATTACACAAAACTGCCATGTCCATTGTTTGAGTTGTTTCAGCGTACGGTGATCTAGACGGGTTGTACGGGGCTGCCATTGCAGAGACAGAAACATCAAAGACAATCACCAAAACTGTTTTCATGGAGAATCAACATCAAACCCTAAGTTGAAAGGCTATAGAACTGAATGCATACCACAAAGAGAGTCATGGGGAAGGAATGGTGGATTTCTCTCCCTTTGATTTCATCCGGGATAATGTGTCTGGTCATCGATATGTCCAAGTAACTATACATCAATTCCAGGAATTTCGCAATGACCTGCAACAACACGGTAGGGTAGTTTTAGATACACAGAACGGTGACGGGAAGAGATTATAAAGGATTTGTGTTGCGAAAACATACAAGTGCCTCATAGCATTCCTTGATCGAGTCCAAAAACATAAAGAACCCTTTGCTCCCCTTGGCATCTAACAAACCCACGAAAGAGTTAACCGCATAGATTGGAGCCATAAGGATAATCATAATGATTGCCTTCTGTTCCCTTGGGTTTTTCCAGTAAAACAAATGCTGAGACATAAGCTGGACCGAGAAGTGTAAAGTCACCATCACACAAAAGGCCGATCCCATTACGGTGAGCTGCACAGGAGATAGGGTAGATAGGTCTATCATTCTGCACCAAAAACCAAGGATAGAAAAGTGAAGTTAGGAGAAAAAAATTGGATGTTTTAGATAAGTTTCAGACAAACCCCATATCGAACTGACAAGCACAAGAGATACTTTTCCTGACATGGAGATTACGGTGTGCTCAAGAACCAAAGCCAAGAATAAAGTAGATCCCTTAGATACAGATGCAGTTTCGGAACTGCGGTTTCATAAAGGGCAACAAATCCGACAGGATCCAAAGACTTTTACACATAACAGAGAAATCAGCTCAAAGAATCCAATTATCTCATAGGATTTGACAATTCTTTGCCCATTTAATCTTCTGATAAACTCTTCCGACATTACATATTCAACACTTTAAACCCAACAAACAGCAAAAATCTCGACCCAGAGACAAATCTTCAAGTTCTCCTTCACGTTATCCGTACAGAATCTAAGAATCCAGTTCTAGATTAAGCAACGAACCCACAAATCGAGCTTAAATGGGTAACGATTTCGGACACTCTAGGCAAATTTCGCACATTTCAACACATGGGTTAGCTGAAAAATCGGAACTTTTCGTGTTGAATCTGCAGAAACAATAACAAGGAAAGAGAAGTAGATGAGAACCTGATCGATCAGTGATTGGTTGAAGCAGCGAAGAACAAGAAGACAAGACGAGAACAAGTAGACCTTCACCGTTTTGACGCGAGATTCGTCAATGAAGTGTTCCCCAGATTTAGCCCAAAAAAAAAAAAAAAAAAAAAAAACCAGCAACCCAAAGCAATCTCCTCCCTTCATGCCCCAAATTTTTATACATTTTGATATTAAACCCCAAACTCTTAAATTAACAAGAGGTTCCAAATTTTCACGTCAAAATTTGGTATATGTAAATAAGATCTCATTTAGCTTGTTTTATCCCTCTACATTTACCTTCTTTTTTTTTTACATGAGTTTAAAATTCATATTTTAAGAGAAAATTATATACAAATAACCTGATTTTGTAAAATTTTATTAATAATATCTAAAATTTTTATTTAAAAATATAATAACCCAAATGTTAAAATGTGCCGAATTAATATCTTTCTAGAATAACATGTATCTCCTCCGACAAGCAAGACATTGATAAAAAATCATCTATATGATAATATATATATATGTGTGTGTATATATATATGTTCATGGAAATTGGAAAGAATGCAACCGTCTCCCCACTTGTCCAAATAAGGGCGTATTTATTAATTAAGATAAAAATATTGGTTTAACTAAACAAATGACAAATGATTTAGTATGATTAATCACTCCAAATTATATGGATATACATATATATTATTTCAGTATTAATTTGATAATACTGTGAAAATTTATATATTTTTTTTATATAATTTTATACAATTGATATATTTCTATAAAAAAAATAGTTCATATGTGTATTGATAATTTTCAATCATATGGTAAAAAAGAAGTGATAGATTTAGCTAATCTAAGGTCAAACGAAAACCAAACAAACATAGTATATTGAACTACGGAAAATGAGGAGATTGAAATCTCTTCGTGATCGGACGGCTGATGTGGCTTCTATCTCTCAACCTGTGTCCTCCACCGTTGATCATGCTTACGTTTCTTCTCTCTTCCATCTTAGACCCATTTCTTAATTAATATTTATTATTTTTCGTCATGCTTATCTGAAGAACACGTATGAAAAATATTACAATATTAGACTTGATTGATACTGATACGGATTCCAAAACACCAGCTAAATCTGAAAATATACATAAATAGGATTATATTATATGCTAGATATATTAATTTCAAAAGGCGTTGTCACATAGAAAGATGCCGTTGTAACCATTGAATCTGATCTTATCGCATTAATGTTATCGACTTCTTACGTGTTTTTTTTTTTTTAAAAAAATCCCATTCATAACACGAGCTGAATATAAATAAAATATGAGATTGATATCGTAATTTTAAAAGAACAAGCATATGCACATGGTAAGATGCTTTATGTAACCACAGAATATGCTCTAAGCGCAATGTGATTGGTCTCTTGAAGGTCAAACCCTCGTGGAGTCTGCATGTTCTTGCTTGCACACAAATGCAACCATTTGCTTACATGTTCACTCTCTCTCCATATATATATATATATATATATGATATGGCTGTACAAGGCTGACGAAAGGGTAGGTTATTTGTGGAGAAAGATCATAAGATATCAAAAGGCGTTGTTGTTCATTACAAGAACTGAGTTCAAGAAGATATGGTCATAATTAGGTCATGTTTCAAATCGATTCTCGTACTAAGTATAGTAGCTTCGTGTTGGATTTTGTCGGTCCATGGTTGGAGTAAGGAAGGTCATATCCTCACATGCCGAATCGCCCAGGTAATATAAATCTTCTCTTAGTCAATTTCTGGGTATTGTTAAAATCTTGAGGAAAACAATGCATTAGATAAGGGAAATGACAGATTTAGATTCCGTTTTTGGGTTTGTATGATTGGGACAGAATCTTTTGGAATCTAGGGCAGCTAGAGAGGTGGAGAATCTGTTACCGGAATATGTGGAGGGAGATTTGTCGGCACTGTGTACGTGGCCGGACAAGGTCAGAATCTGGTACAACTACCGTTGGAGCAGTCCTCTTCACTACATCAACACTCCCGACAACGCTTGCAACTACAATTACATGCGTAATTAGTTAACCTTCCTTACTCTTTTTCTTTTCTTTTTAAAATCAGTAATTGATTCAGATTTTGTGTATATACATCATATATATGTATATAGCCTATATAGGATATCACGTCATCTCTATTACACTATATATATTGCTGCCTGTTGTTATTTATTATATATAGTTTAGGGTTTGATAAAATCGTAAGTGCAACATTATGAGATTAGACCATAGCGTTATATATTATTCCTACAAAATATGATTTGAAATCAGAAAATGTATAAAAAAAAGGTATGCATTTTATTATCATTGTAGGGTTTTTATTTAGATAAAAGCATTATTAGATCAAGGATCTCTTCATTTTACTCCAACACAACAAACTATTTCCGCATACAAATTTGCATCAAAACAAACAAAAATCTCAGATTCGCTCGGCATTGGCAAATTATATATACCTATATGTATATATATTTCAGGGGATTGCCATGATCAATATGGGGCGGAAGATAGGTGTGTGGATGGTGCGATCCAGAACTTCACCTCTCAGCTTCAACGCTACGTCGCGGGAACTGACCTGAAACGTACGTACGTACGTATAAGCTTATGATTTTCCCTTAATCCTTTACATACGGATGTGATTAATCTTAATCATGGTAATCTTCTCCAGATAACATGACAGAGGCCCTTTTGTTCTTGTCCCATTTCATGGGGGACATTCATCAGGTCATAATTCCTTCTTTTTATGATTATCCATAATAGCAAGAGTTTTTTTATTATAAAAAAATCATTTTATACCCCTAATTTCATAAAAGAATTTCTCCTAATACAATAAGACTAAGAAAATGTAAATTAAATGTGTAATTTTCTCATTTACGATGTATTAAAGGATTTTTCCTCTGATTATAAATGCACAGCCGATGCATGTGGGATTCACAAGTGACGAAGGAGGAAACACAATAGAGTTGCGATGGTTCAGGCGCAAATCAAACTTACATCATGTAAGCTCCGATTTTTAATTTCATTACATAATAATGAAAAATTAAATAAAAATATATTGAAATCAATACAAGTGAATTCAGGTATGGGACAGGGACATCATTCTCACGGCTCTTGCAGATTATTACGACAAGAACTTGGATCTCTTCCAAAGGGCTCTCGAGAGAAACATCACTGATGTAATAACATTCTCTAATTAACCGATTATAATTACAACCCTAATTAATTAACGATTTGTTTAATTACTTCTATGATTGATATGACGCAGGGCTCATGGACCGACGATATACCTTCATGGACAAATTGTAGCGATCTCTTCTCCTGTCCCCAAACGTATGTTTACCAACAAAATTTTTCGATATAACAAATCGTTAAACATGCTTTTGATAAACACCAACGTTAGAGTGCATGATTATTTAGAGGAAATTATATATGAAGGGATGTACGTATTAAAATACGACGATTTGAGTTGCAGATATGCATCGGAGAGTATAAAACTAGCTTGTGATTACGGCTACAAAGGTGTAACGGCCGGTGACACCTTATCAGGTATATATATATATATATATACAACCATATTTACCTATTTTT
>NW_010965019.1:2244679-2296190 GCF_000463585.1 Tarenaya hassleriana
TATATATATATATATATATATATATATATATATATATATACGCTTTTGTCTCGTTACAATCATATATATATATATATACACATACACATATCGAAGGCCAACCACTGTATGTAACCAAAATCTAAATCTAATGTATATGATAACATGGATCCATAGTTCTGAGGATTTGATTATTATTATTATTATTATTATTATTTAGACAAAACAAAAAAAAGTCATTAACAATTATCCATGACCGATCTAAATTAATTTCAATTCTAAAACATTTATTAGTTTATCTAATTTGAACTGAATCCAATATATAACTAAAATATCTAAATTTACCATTGTTAATTTTTGATGTTTTAAATTATTTTTAATTTTAATATATTTGCAGATGAATATTTCGATTCAAGACTGCCAATAGTGATGGAAAGAATAGCTCGAGGAGGAGTAAGACTAGCAATGGTGCTAAACAGGGTTTTTGGTGAGGCTCACGTTGATGTCGCTGCAGCTTAAATCCCCAAATAAACCCTAAACAAAGGCAACTAATAAGGAGATTTGTTGGTTAATTAACACGATTAACTAACGCTAATCACTCTTTTTTTCTTCTTCATCACTAATCCATCGCCATTTATCTATCCCTCTTTTGTGAACTTTGTGGTGTTAATCAGTCATTCACTATATATAAATTGAATATGATACCAAAGTGATCCAAACTTAATTATTCTATAAATCGAAAAAAAATAATAAATTTCAGAAAATTCTGAAATTAATACATCATAACTATAAAAAAATATCTCAGATAATTTTATTACATGATTTTTTTCGATTTTTTTTATATTTGTAGAGATCCAATAATGTACAAAAATATCTCAGAAAAAAAGGGGCAAGAGATACTGCATTGAATAAGGGAAACTAATGAAGCTTTGTACAAAAATGACAACATGAATCAAACTCTAATTAAACGCCTAGACAAAATAAAATCCATATGCCTCCAAGAGATATTACAATTTTGTAAACCAAAACATATTTTACAATATATATATATATATCTCCAAAATTTCAAAATAAAAAAGGAAAAAAATATTTCTATGGAAAATGAGAGGAAGAAGCTTTGGAGGAAAACATTGAAGCAAAGGAGTGGGCAAAACCAATCAAAATAGCCATTTTCACTTGCCCTCTCTTCGGGATCGGACGGCCGATATTGCTTCTCTCTCTCCTTCTACCATCCTCACCGTTGATCATGTTGACTTTTCTCATTCCTGCCATTTGCTTTGACTTCTCGGTTTTGTTTATGGAGAGAAATGACTGATTAACTAAAGGGGTTGAATTGCTGAACATCGTCGTATAGGATCATATATATATACATACATGAGTCCTCTCTAAACGCCCTTCCTTTTGCTAATATTACTATTATGCCATCGCCGCCCTCTAGATTTGATGTAATCTTTTGCTTTTCCCTGTTACATAATATACATAATTAGGCATCACTCTAAATTTGGTAAGAGTTGCAATATAAATAGATTTAACCGGAAAATTGTAGGAGATCAACCGGAATAAAATAGAATTAAAATTCCCTAAATTTTACGGGATAATATTCACAATGCATTTAATTTTTTCTAAATTTTGTTTAGATTTTGATTTGTTAACATTTATTCAGTGTACTGAGTTATAAAACAAATGGTATTGTGAAGCAAGAGATTAGTTGGTTATCCTTAATATGTTTTAAATACATATCATTAAAATTAAAGGCCATACAATTGGTTGTTTGTTTTTATTTTATAAAAGTTTCTTTATTGTAGGGTGGTGCGTAAAATTTAAATTTTATTTTTTGAAGAAAAACATAATAATCCAACCCAATACATTGAATCTCAAGCCAAAGTTGATAATGATAAGGAAAAAAGTGATAAAGCAATTAAAAAAAATAGACTTTAGTGGACAACAGCTCTAATCCCACTTTCATCATTAAACTAATTGTGAGGGTAGATTAGTCATTCAGTCACTCGGGACAATAAGATTCTTCCCGCAATTTTGCATTAAAATCACGTGCTAATTATAAAGCGAAAGCTTTACTCTTGATCAAATTAAATTATGCATATAAAAATTCAAACAATTTATTAGATTCCTACGAAGATATATATACATTGAGACACACACAAAAAATCCCATGTTGTACGATCAAGAATCTATTCGCTGGCCGAAAGCAAAGTAAAGCTGTTTATGATTTAAATCTAATATTTCGATTCTCCTTTTTTTTTCTATTGGTAACAGATTATTCCGTAAATATTATTATTATGTCATAAATCCAGGCACGATTAATACGATTAAAATAGAAGAAATATTCGAAAATACTTATTTAACAAAAACAGGCAATAAAAAAAATGCAGATCCACACAAATCCCATTAAAAAAAATATCTGTGGTTTTGTTGGGCAGTGCCCATGAATTCTCTAAAACAGAAACAACATTTACACTAAAACTAATACCTAAAACCCTGTAAAGAAATCCAAAAAAAAAGAAATGAACTTGCTCCATTCCCAACGTGCATATCTACTTCTCCTTTTCCAACTGTCTACTTCCTCGCAACGCTTACACATTTCCACAAATGTACGAGGCAATTCCGGTATTCAATACCCACGATGTGGAAGTAAACAAGTTAGCCTCCATAACGAAGACACTAGAATTCGATACTTTTATAAGCTTCTTCTTCTCTTGATCTTGCAGGTAGAGTCTACAATTTCTGTACCAATGCCCAACGGCATGACAGAAATAACACTCTTCCTTTTTGGACTTAGGCTTAGGTTCAATGACAACGCTTGTCACTTTCCTTTTGCCCTTGCTCTTGGAACGCTTCCTTTTGCTGAAACTCTTTCCAACAACTACCATATTACTCTTTCCATGGCTCTCAGCTTTCTTTTGGAATGACGCATTCAACTGATCAACTATCAAAGAATCGTCCATGTCCTCTAATCGCTTACGCAATTCCGAGGCCATATTTCCAAACGTCAAGCTAGACTTGTCCACATCATTATCCACATGCTTCCGATAAGCATCAATGATCGATCTAGAAACCATGGTTAGAGTCTTATCCTTCATAAGAATAGATCGCATTGTCAACTTCGGTACAATACCGATTAACGCTATGTCCTACAGAAAAAAAACAAAATAGAACGAAAACACATCTACATGCAGATTCTATCAATGATCTACTACCAGCTAGTCCATCATCAATCAGTGTCAACGTGACTCGTACGATTCCCAAGAAAATTTCCATATATATATAAATATATATATATATTAGAAATTATATGTCCTGAAACAATGGGACCAGACCAAAATCTACAAAGAAACTACAACACATAAGCTACAGTACTAACCATGTGTGTGTGTGTATACATATATAACTTCTGTTTTTTTCAAATGCGTATTTAAGAAGGGATCCGTCTGGATATTCGATTCCGTCTCTGAAGAGACAGTCGGGGAGGGAAGGGATCGACCCAGCTCTTGTCTTCCTCGACTGCTCTGTTCCATCTCTCTTTGAACGCTTTCAGCTCCCATGTCGATTGCCTCCTTATCTGCTTCCTCCCCAGAAAAACAACAACAACAACAATTACCCTCTGTTTCCAAGTGTTTGGTTTCTGTGAAAATGGAAACTGGAGAAAGAAAATAACCTCTGTTCTTGAATCGAAAGTTGCAGAGCCACGTCTCTGATCAAAAGACAGGGCAAAGAACACGAACCAAAAGTTCATAGAAGATGTGAGATTCTTGTCTTAACCAGAGACAGAGAGAGAGAGACATTTGTTTTTTCAATGGCGATATATATATATAAAAGTCTGATTCATTACCCGAGACGATACGCTTCGAGCTGCAGTCTGCAGAGAAACAGAAAACGCCGATTAATAGACGAACGAATATCAGCGAACATGCAAGGGAGTTGGCTCAGCTCGGCCCGGATCGTCACGAAAACGAGCTGGAAAATACTCGGTTTTAGCTGTAGCCCGCGAGCCCGTTAACAGGTCAGGAAAACATTGGTTCAACTCGTTCAAAAAAGAGCCGATGCAAAAGAAAATAATACCTTCTTCTCGGGGTGTCCACTGCCACCTAGTGTCTGAATCCCGTGATGAAAGACGTATTCGCTGTCCACGATCCCGACCTTCTTCGTTCGATCGCCCTGCAACACTCAAAGGTTGAAACTTCAGCTAAATCCCGGGCATGAAAACGCAAATTCTTCAAGAGGGGAATCCGACAAATTTTCGGGTTCTTTATATATCAAATCAAATTCTTCGACTTTCTAACGTTTGGAAACCCGAAGAAGATGAACTGTTGTCACCTGTGCGCAATACCCAAGTTTCATATCCATTCCCCATCCATGAACAAGATCATTCTGCAATCAAAATTACGACCACATAATTTGCCTCGGGATGATGATTTCAGTAAAGTCGGGATCACATATATCTTCAAGAAAAAGGACTAATACTTGTATAAGATGCCAAGTGCAAAACCATGCAGCTCTCGAGAAAACCGGAGCCATTCCTTCCACAAATCTGCACTCCGAAAAAAGAAGATATGAAATCGAAAATACCGACAATAGCCAAAATCCTTGACAAATCATGGAATTTCTTGTGTTACCCTGTACAAGGAGGACCTTCACTAGCATTGGAACACTTCATATTGCCTCTATGATCGTAAACTCTCCTGTATTTCAGAATTTTGGTAACGAAACCACGAAAACGATAAGAAAAATCCGAAAGAATTGATCCAGAGGAACTCACCGATGAACTCGTTTTGATCGAGAACGAACTGTGATCCTATGATGAATTTCGGTAGAGTTCGGGTCTAAAGCAGGCTGAGATATCTCCAGCCCTTCTGATTTAATGATCCTAAGGTATCTACAGAAAAATTCCAAAACTACGGTAAAAATTGATTCGGATTTAAGATAAAAAGGTGCATAGTAATGCTTCGTGTATTCGATTCACCTTTCGGGATTAAAATTCTTCACACCGAGATCTTCATCCCAAAGAAATATGTAATCGTAGATGGACACTACATCGGGGTGAAGAAAACGTTTCGCAAACCACCTGAATACGAGCAAAATATTGAAAAAAAAAACGATAACTACATTAACGTTATTATTAAGCATAGTGTATACTCTTGTGACATTATATGCTTACCATTTTGTCTGGTTCTGTGCAACTATATGTATAGCCTTCGAACTCCACACTAGATCCGACCAGTTATCCATTTTCCCGTCGTAGTGGAACAGAATAACGGTAAAATTCGATGGTAGAAACTGAGCAAGAATTACGGTTAAAAAGAAGTTTTTTCCCTCTGCAAAGTATTCACTAACCCGAGCAAATAAAAAAATGGAATACCTTTTGTACAACGGTATCGACATTGTCCTTTTGCGTAATACCTACCGGCATTGCCAACAAGTTACGGTTGGTCAATTCGCCTTCCTGTGATTTATAGAAAACAAAGGTTAAAAAAAGGTTACCTATCTGCAAAAACACGTTTGTTCACATTGATGCTAATTTGATTAATTACCGAATAATTGAACCGACACGAACCGAATCAAATATAAAAACCGAATGGTTACGACCTCTCTAAACCCGAACATTTCTTGAAAAACGAGTACATTTATCAATAAAAACCAAACCTGAACCACAATAGAACGGAGCCCCAAATCAATAGCAAAACGGAATGCCTATAGTTTTCCTAAAACTGAACCCAAACTCGAAATGGCCACCCCTAGATGCTAGTGAATTGAAAACTAACCAATCTCCACTAACCTTTAACCTCGAGCTACTTCTGGACCAAAGAGGCTTCAACTCCAAATCTGACCTCGAGTGTCTTATACCGAGAGGTAAGCCTTTCAACCATTCATTATCCGGTTCAGATTCCTGACCATGATTGTGAAAAAAAAAGAGACTTGAACTTTATACCGGTAACGGGTCAAGAAACACGAAGAAAAAGCTTAATGTTATTGATATCGGATTTTAAATGTTACCTTTGCCATTTCAAGAGGATAATCTTGTTCTTCCATCTGTGAGTAGAGAAGAACACGATAAGTGTAAACGATCAAAAGAACCGTACAAAGGAGAATTTACACGGCTTTGCCCAGAGAATTTCACATCGAATAACACAACAAATGACAAACAGATCCACCATACCTCTGTCTGCTCATACTGAATGTTAGTTGTCTTATACCAAACGATCAACAGAACGGTACAAAGGATCGCCATAAACGGCTTCATTTTCCACCCCGATTTAACCTGAAAAGCCCACACTACACAATTTCAAAATCAAAATCGTCTTGTACGGAGAAAATCAACTTCTTGGAAATGGAATCGTACCCCTTCCTGTGAAGTGTTTCTTCGTTTCACAAGTGATTTCCATGACTTGATCGATTTCATAGACGGCAAAGCATGTTCCATAACCTATACAACAATCTGCAGAAGACTCAGAAATCTGCAAAATCAGAGCTTTTCGATTTCCATTCTCCAACAATAGCAGAAGTAAGAGCGATATACAAACAAACCCACCGATTTTGCATGAAGATTATCAAAGCTTTTAACGAAAAAAGAAGGAAACTTTTAACTCACCCGTATATCAGAGAGCTAACAAGAACACGAATCCGAACTACTTGTCACCAAATCCGTGTCTGAAAGGCTGATTCAGGTACATGCATGCTGGCTTCAGTCCAAATATCTGTAGCAAGAACTCACCCATTGTAAAGCCGCGGCCAAAAAGAGACAAGACTAACTCAAACTTCAAGATTAGCATAGAGGAAATAAAATCAGAGCCTTAGAAAAATCTATCTATCTGCAAAGAGCAACATATGATAGAACAAGAACCTTTCAATGAGACGGAATGATAACTGGGAGCTTGGAAAACGAGCAATCAAAGGGTGTTTATCCGAAGACATGAAAAATTTTTCCCGAGAAAATGGGCCATACAAAGGTGACGCCTTTCGGGGGATTTCGCTTACTTTCCCGGAAAATGACGAACCATCGGGGTCACTGAGAAAGCGAAACGGCTAAGGGATTTGAGAGGACGAAGAAAATTGGGAAAGTTATGTAAAAAAATTATTTTATATAAAAACAAAAATCAGATCTAGGGGGAGCAAATACTGTTTATGGTTACAGGAATTAAAACGCTCCTTCAATGCGAATTAATTCATGGGAAAAAAAAAAGAAATCTGCAATCCTCTGTCTATGAACAAAAAAGAAATAGAGGCAAATGCAATGGAAGGAATCTGAAACGTGAATAAACAATTTTGAAATTTTACGGGAATAAATTAATGTCGGCGTAATAAATATCGAAGCCCTGATCTTTTATTACAAGGGACAAGACATAAACACAGAGAGAGAAAAAAAAAAGACAAGAGGAATCGTCAAAGTGAAGAAATTTGAAGAAACCTGAAGAAATCTGAAGCATGCAGAATCAAACTGTGATGAAACATCACCAGCTGCAGAATCAAAGGGAAGAACCCATGAAGCTCGTCCACAGAGAGAGAGAGAGAGAGAGAGAGAGAGAGAACAGAGCTTTTTTTTATCCGGAGGAACAGATTTCCGAAATAGGTCGATGGATCGAACCAAACCCAACAACGAACGAATCTTGAGTGGAAGCGACTCGTGTCGTCTGATGAATCTCTCTCTCTTGATTAATTGTTTATGTAATTATGGATAAAATAATCATCTTTGCGTAGGTTGGATTCTGTGACCGAACACGAGAATTGATGGATCAAAATTTAAAAAAAAAACAATTATATGTTTTTGAAAGGAAAAAAGAAGGCAATAAAGAAAAAATATTCCATGTTTTGCGTTCCGCCATTATTGTTTTTTACAACGAATTCAATGAGACAGCGTTTGCCTGTCGTTTACTCCCAAAGCAACTCCTAATTACTTAATTAATTCCTTTTTAATTAGTTTCTTTTTTTTTTCTCTTTTCTTGCGATTTTTTTTTTTTGATAACTAGGATAGTTCTCCGGGACTTCGGCCCGACTACATCCACCCTAGGCCCGGGACCAGTCTTTATTCTTGCGAGTTGTCAACCGGTATATTTAATATTTTTTTCCTCTCTTTTGTAATTATATCTATATACATCAAGCTTATTATCCAAAAAAATTATTGTTATTTTTAAAAGAATTTTGAGATAAACCCCTTGGTGATCAAACAATATGGATTTAGTATACACATGACTAGCCACCATTCGTTCGTTGAAATAATTAGTATAATATATCCATATATATTCATATCTTTACCAAAAAAATATAGCATTGATATATATATATATATAAGTCCACATTTATATATGATTACTACTGATCCGTCAATTTTTTGGTATACCAATTCCAATTTCTCGTGACAAATCTGTTATCTTTCGGTACCTAATTCTTTTGATTTTATTTTTTTTTTAAAATGTGAAACTACTCCTTTGACCGTGTATTAAATACAGATTATGCAAATGGATAATCTATTTCTACAAAAGGCAAACGTCAACACCATCATTCAAAGACTGTGAAGTGATTTATTACAGTTTCATTAGTTAGTAGACTCGTATTTAATTGTTTTCCATATATTTCAATTTAAATTTATGTTTAAGCCCAAATTTTCCACGACAAAAAAATTAATCATAATATGAATCAGGATATAAAGTTTGATAGAATTATATATCTAATTTCCAATATATAAAACCAAAACAAATAATCATATGAAATAAATGTAATATGAAAATTTATTAAAAATATTTTAAGATTATATTAAACTTTCTTTACGGAATATATATTTGCAAATGATAGTTCTTCGCATTCAATTATAATTTATATATCCAGTCGCTAGCATGGCAAAGTACCACAAAGTCAAGTAGTAGATTATATTAAAAAATTTAGTAAGTGGGAACAATTAAATTTAAAATTATAAAGAAAATATATCCTTCATTTTGCTTTTATGTCCAACAGTTCACGAATACGAACAAATTATGTTTTATAAGTAATTTGACTTTTGTTCACTATAGTTTGGCTTTGTTACAATGTTCATTGTACTTGCACAAAAAAAAAATACAGAAAATATATTGCTATGAATAATCATTATGTTTATGTTACAGCCTGCATGCATGCTTAAAACTTGTATAATAAAAAAATGAATTACGTTGTTGGTAGGATAATATATGCTGCTTTTTTCAGTTTAACTTAATTTTATTTGATCGAAACATAATTAAAAGAGTTAAATAAATTCCAAAACGAAAATGTTAAAAAGTGGTTAAAAACACTTTTTAACAAACAATAACATAAAGAGTCCTTGTCTGTCTTTTCCTATGTTATAAGCAAATGAAATATTATTATACATCTTTAATCACATGAAACAAATAATATTATCATTATAATGGATCAATTTCATATACTTAATTTCAACAAAAGAGACAATACATCAAGGGAGAGGCATAGGAAATAATATTAAGAACATTAATCACTGAATCAAAGATCACATGAATCAGTATCAATAGCTCCAGCAAAAGATGATTTACAACATACCGATTTTCCGATACCTTAATCCATGTGTCCCTTCTCGAGTTTTTGCCCAAAACCCGCCACGTGAAACAGCGGATTTTGGCTGAGGGAATACGAGAGAAGCTTTGTGTTAATATTCACACCCAAGATCTGGTGAAACCCGTGAAGAAGATGATGGCCATGGCCTATGGTTCTTGAAGAACTAGATTTAGCTCTTGAGACTTTCTTGATATTATACCGCCTCGTTTTGCGAGTACAGGAAGAATCTTCTGAACCTTTTGCAATTCCGCGAAACAACTTCTGCAAATCTCTAACCTGCATTACGGAGTTTATGTTTTGTTTGTTTATTTAAAGGCAACAAAGGATT
The DNA here is from genome assembly GCF_000463585.1 of Tarenaya hassleriana. NCBI lineage: Eukaryota > Viridiplantae > Streptophyta > Magnoliopsida > Brassicales > Cleomaceae > Tarenaya > Tarenaya hassleriana. Next base: position 2,254,536 of record NW_010965019.1, read on the forward strand.
AATCACACACCAAAATCTGATTTCATAACGTTCAAGAAACCTAAACCCATGTCCCAATATCAAGTACCTTTCCTCCGCATGAAGATCAACACCTACAATTCGTGGAGCTGAGACGGTTGAGCGTATAACAGAACCAAACGCTGCTACAAGCTTCAAGAGCATTTCCAAGGATACATTTACAGGCCTGTTCAGTCGTGTAAATAGTTCACGGTCAAGAAGAAGATGACATAAATTATGACAATCCATCTCTTTCCTTTCTTAAAGTAAAGGGCTTGAGAACATCAAATGGAGTAGGAAAAAGCAATCAACAAATGGGTTTATTGTTTTTGTTCTCTTTCACAAGCCAAATGTGATGCCAAAGCATATAGGTATTACGAGTTTTTTTTTACCTCTCAGCCCGGCTACCCAATAAGCCAGAGAGGATAGGGAGCAATTCAGAAAACAGATCAAGTTTCAGAACCTCTGTTTTATCCGTTAGGATACCGATAACATCTGCCTGGACCTGTTCCAGGATCAATGAGTTGGGTTATCTAAGCATCATAGATCAAACGCAAGAATGCTTAAAAGTAGCTACTGTGATACTCACAGAATGATCGGACAGCTTCTTCAATGCACCAATTGCACCTTTAATATCTTTCCGTTCCCAAAAGTGTCTTACAATCTGCATGTTCGTAGTACAACTACTTAGAGGCACTTTGTGCTCCATACGGAGGGAATAAAAAGGAAAAACATAGTGACAGAAAAAGAAGGAATTTTTTGCCCAAAAAAGTACACAATAGCTAGAGTTTTGCCGAATATTCAAATATTCAAGAACGTCCAAAGTAACGGTAGTAACACAAAAAAGGGAAAAGAGCCCAAGGAAAATCACAGAGATAAAAATTACCTGTAATTTTGTCAACCTCGACTGAAGAGTGGTTAAGAATGCATCATGAGTTTGATTCAAATCTTCAAGGATGTCACTATCATTCTCCCTCCCAGATATTTGAGGTTCTTCTTTCTGCAGATGCAAAAACAAAACAAAAAAAAATCATCATATAAAAAACTTGTCATTGTCGAGCTCTTCTATTCTCCTATACCACCCATAACTACTAGAATCAAATGTGCAACAAGCTGGATATCCAACAGAAAGGTAAAATTTTTCTGTTTATTAGCTGTCTGATTTATGAAGAACACTCGTTACCTCGGCTGAAATATCATTAGCTGGTCGATTTGGTGTTACATGCAACTCATCTGCTGTCTTATTAACCACTGGATCGAGTACCGTAGGGCTAGCTCGCTGCCTGGATGCTATATGAGACATATCAGATGTCTGGTTATTAGCCTGATCGGATCTTGTAGGCAATACACGGGCTGGAGAAGTCCTAGCTGATAGTGTCGAAGTTACAAGAGACTCATCAGATGTTGTTATATCAGACGCCTGATTGAGTACCACAGGCATTACTCGTGCTGGAGTACTCCTAGCTCGCCGTATTAAAATCGTAGTAGGCTCTTCAGACATCGTGTTAGTTGTCCGATCAAGTACTAGAGGCATTACCGGGTTTGGAGTTGTACTCACTGCATGTCTCTTTGTTGTACTGATCTCTTCCTGCATATTAATGTTGTGATTTGATGTTGTACTAATTGTCTTCTCTTCAGTATGAGTAGATTTTTCTCTTCTCTCAAATCTCTCGACCAATGAACGTGTCCTTCCCGAAACAACTTTTACTGCAAATATAGATACTCTTACAAAATAATAACTAGTGACTAGACATTAACGATTAAAAAAACGGAGAGAGTAGAGATAGTGACTGGCTTACCTCCTCTTACAATCTTAACAGAGTTCGACTCATTGTTGCCTCCAGGGGATTCGAGGCCTACATAAACGAATATTTATGTTGACCAGTTACAATTGATAATTGCCTCGAAACCAAGTAACTGAACCAGAACGAACAACAGATGATGAAAATTATAAATCGAGTTCAAACACTAACTAAAAAATTTAGATTTTGGTAAACCATATGCTACTCTTTTTAGTAACTTAATAGTATTTAGTGGCTCTTCCAGATCAACTTCCTCAGGTTTGGTAGACGGGCTTTTATTTAATAACATGCTTCTCATAAGCTGAAAGATTGACAAGAAAGTTTAGCCAAACACATTAAGGGTGCATGAGTTTTACTAGGTACTTTGTAAGCAGAAGCGTCTATTAATTAGTGAATTCTGATACCGAATCAAGAACTTACTTTTCAGGTCATAATCAGGTTTTTCAGGTGATAGAACTCTTTCAGGGTTGCTGGCAACACTCTTGTTGATATCCTCCTCGGACAGGTTTCTACCACTTCCCTCGCTAGCATAGCCTGCTTGTAAGTCTATGTCTGTTGAGTTCTCTAACCCACCCTTTTTATGGTCAAAAGTTCCAGAATCAACAGATAATGTCCGTCTAGCCTCACTAGACTTAGGATTTGGTGACCTCTGTACACGAGGCGGTTTCAGCAGAATACCTGACACATGATTTAATGAGATATGGAAAGAGATATAACTAAGGCATCCAGAAGTTATATTTGATGAGACTGATTTAAGAACTGGGAACCCACGATTCACTTCATTAGCCGGTGGTTCTGGCGATAATGCTTTTTCAAACTTGTCCGCAATGCCCTTGATTGTAGAATCCTCCACTTCAGTTAATTTCATACGCAGGTTTTGAGTACCTGCCTCCTTTTCAGTATCGGATCCGCTTTTCTTCTGATCCCCAGACAGAACAGCAGCTGACTGCTTTGTTTCATCAAACTTTGTTGCGGTTTTTCTTACATGAGCTGGTCTTAGTAACATCCCTGGTCTAGTTCTTGAGAAAGCGATAGAGTCCCTTCCAGAATCAGAAGAATCTCTTCCCATATCACTGTCCCGCTGTACAACACTAGGCACGAAAAAAGACCTGTCCTCTGTTCGTCCAACAGACTGCTTCCGGCCCATCATACTGCTATCTTTTCCAGATTCCATAGGCAATACCACTTTTGGAGCACTTAGGGATCCTGGCTTTTCTGCAGCAGTAGAATTTCCACCTGTGGCTTTAAACAGAAGAGAGAGGCTCATATTAGAACAAACATAAACACTAGAACACTGAAGTGATATACATGAACATCACATTGTTCTGATTTTTCACATCCAAAAATTAAATCGATTTAGATTTATAGATTCCAAGTCCCACACTGATGCCATCGATAGGACAACTTTACTCATTTAGTAAAGCTCAACTTGAAAGAAGACTATTAAATTGCATTTCAGTCTTATTGAGTTTCAATAGCCATAAAACGTAAGGTACGGCGCAATTTTACAATGGTGATTGTGATTAGAAAGCTCCAAGCTTTAATATCCTTCCTATTTCTATCGACAAGATCTCCTAGAAGGATAGCAATGACCTACATTCAGCTAAATTTTATTCACAATAAGCAGATTCAATTTTCATTTATAATTGTGCACAAAGGAAGAAAGGGCAACCAGAAAACATCAACAATCTTCTTACATCAGAATGTTGGACAAACCAGGAAAGGAAGAAGGAAACTCTAACCATTAATAAGTTTACCCAATCAAAAGAACAAACCTGAACTCTAACTTCAAAGAAGAGAAAGACGAATGCATGAAAAGGTAGCATCCACTCACAGTCAATATATATGTTTTTTATCTCCTTAGTTTCATAATCTGGGGATGTACTTCTCCTTGGTACACTCCCTGTTCCTCCAGAAGATTGATCATCTATCATACTAAATGTTTTTTCCACATACTCGTTTTTATCCACCGTTCCAGCTCCATATGGCTCGATAATCTGCTAAACTTGAAGGAAAAAAGAAAAGGAATCTGAGTATCTAAAATCCTTCCATTTAGGAATCTGAGTATCTAAAATCCTTCCATTTATTAACTTTTAAACTTTCAAAAAGCATCAGTAATCACAACCAATGACATACCGATATATCTGCAGCCCATATTCCAACAGAATTTCGGTAGTATGAGCAACCCAGGAGCTTCCCTTCATTGATACAGAAGTCACCAAGTGTTGACCATCCCATATCAACACCATCATGGCAAACCACAGGTTCCCATGAATAAACCTGCATTACAAGCATGAGTTGATGATATCAGCATTTGAAATTGACAACACATGAAGCCATACAGAGTCATGAATAAAATCAAACCTTCAAACCATCATCCAATCCACAAAAAAGGGTCTGACCATCCGGATGAAAAGCGATTGAACGAACTCCAGTGGCCTGTGAAACAAGAAATACAAAATGTCTGGGTGAAGATTCAAAAATGTACAAATGATGAGAACTTTATGATAAGACTGCAAAGTCTCCAAAAGAAATTACTTCATCAGAAGCTATATTGTATATAAACAGTAACTCAAGAAGTTTATAATGAATTGGCACTTCTCCAACATGCTCTTTTCACAGGAATGGGAAAAAAGGAGTTTTCATATAATGTAAGCGTATGGTGATTCCTCAATCACAGCCGTATAATCAACTATCACAATAGAAGGTTATAAAGATGAAAAAAATTGCGGTATTCTCTTGGCCAAAGCAGGACATAGTGATATCTAAGCCATCAAATTTACCCAACACCTGAAATTTTGAAACACAAGCTCGAGTACCTCTGGTCTGGAAGATCCAATCAGTTCAAATGTTTCCAAATCCCAGAACTTGACAGTCCTGTCAGCAGAACCTGAATAATAAATTGGTTGTACAAAAAATCAGAGGACATGAAAATAAAAATGTTCATAGAAATTCAGTTCATCTAGTTACAATTGTTATCAGATTGGCAATTTTTAAATGCAAAGAGAAAACGAATGAAGATATGCAAACAGAGACTCACCTGTGGCAAGGAGAAACTCAAGTGGATGGAAGTCAATGGAACGAATATGTCCTTCATGAAATTTAAAATCATGCAAGAGCTTTCCAGCAATCAAATCCCATACCTATTAAGTACAATGAAGAGCAAACAGTTATAAGAACATTTATGGGAGAACATTTTTCTTAAAGAAGCACAAATCCCCTTATGTGATACTGCTGATCTTACTTTTACAACATTGTCAAGTCCTCCAGACACTACCCAACGGCCATCAGGACTAAATTTGATAGTGCTAATGCCACGAGTATGACCCTTGTACGTGTGAATGCAGCCCTTCTTTCTGATATCCCAAATCTTTAGATTCGAGTCCATGGATCCAGATGCAAAAAATTCACCAAATGGATGGAATTCCACAGCAGAGCAATTTGATCTGTGTCCCGTAAGACCTTGAACGACTACACTTCAAGAGCAAGAGTGAAAACAAGTAAACCGCTCTGCTCAGAGAACCATAGATTTCACTCAGACCACAACTCAAATGCATCCCACATGTTCCCATCAAATGGAGCAATCTAGCATGTAGACAAAGTAAGTTATTTTCTTAAAAAAGGAAAGAAAAACCAGCGACTTACTCTTTGCTTCTTCCAGATCCCACAGCTTTATCATACCCGAAGAAGATCCAGCAAGCACCAAAGCTTCTGCTGAGTCAAAAGCTACCGAGTCAACTGGGCTTGTATGCCCACAAAGACTCTGCAAACAAGACAGATAAAATACAAATCATTATTCTATCAATGCGCTACCACAAGACAAGAATGCAGAACAGTATATGCTTTTACAAGAAATGGCAGACCATAATTTTACAAATGATGATAACGTGCATGATAACAAACGTTTATGCCACCAAATATGGAACTCCTGATGAATTAATTTAAATATGGCAAAAAAGGTCATCAAGAAACCGAATGAAATTTTGTATCATTGAGCAGACGGATAACAAATAAGACGAATGTAGTGGAACAAATTACACAAGGGAATAAACATGAACATGCACCATTAAAGACGTAGGCTTGCCAATTGCCCAAAGGTTGACATTGCAATCATCTCCACCGGTAATAAGAAGCCGTGATGTCTTCTTTCCAATACGCAGACAATTCACATTTGCAGGATGTGCCAAAAACTCCTCTATTTTTCCAAATCAAGTCAAGTTATAAGCAAATAGCATACCCTTTGAAGCATCTTGATAGCAAAACATAAAGCAGATAGACTAGGATCATAACTTTTTTACAGATTTGATCATATCCATAAAAGAATCAAAACAAACACATAAAACACATCTTGCAGTTTCTTCACTCCTCTGTTTTCCAAATCAAATCAAGTTATTAACAAATAAATACCTTTTGAAGCATTTTGGTAGGAAAAAATAAAGCAAATAATAAACTAAGATCATAGCTTTTTTCACAGACTGCATCCACAGAAGAATCGCAACAAACAGAGAGAACACAATTTGCAGTTTCATCTCTATCATCAATTCAGCTATCAAACAAGTCTTAATCCGACTTTTCAGATAAGACAGAGCCCCGAGAATCCAACCCAAAACAAATTTACAAATGTTGAAGCTAAACCCATTAGCATCAACTAGAAGGTAAGATCAGAAAAGGGATAAACCCTAGAAATTCAGCGACAAAACCACAAAAAATTCTTAGGATCGAGCTCAAAACATAGCTAAAATTCCGACATCGACAACCCCGGAAACATAAGGATACGCAGCTTATATCCACGCTTCGCCATTTTAACTTGATTCAGGCCAGAGAAACCCTAAACCCGAAATCGGATTCCATTTGCGTCTGCAATCAATCGAAGAGCCAGAGAATCGGAACTGGGAAATGAATTGTCAACTCCACGACAGAGGTCGAGATTTCTCGAAGATCCAAGGGGATAAGCATGGAAAGAGATTGCTTCTTGTCCAGAAATCAAATCCAACGAGCGAGAGATAGAGAATTGGATTCTGGAGAAACTTGAAGGAGAAACAGATAAAATAAGATTCAAATACTTTACCAAAAAAAAAAATAAGATTCAAATAATAGTTGCAACGAGCAGGAAGAGACAGGGAGAGAGACAACGGAAAATGTAAAGCGGAGAAATTTCTACCTTTTCAGATTTTTTACATTTTCATTATTTTTTGAATTTACGAAAACACCCTTGATAATGGCACGTTTCTCAAACGCAATGTATATATATTTTTTTCATAAAAGGTTAATGAATTGATCAAATAATGATTACAAAAGATCCAGCCAATGCTCTATACAACAGATTACCATGCTCCAAAAAAAGATAAAATATCAATTTTCAAAACAAACAGCTATCCTATTGATTTATGCCATTGTTGTCGGAGGGTTGTGATCGGATACTTTCCGTAAGGAGATATCAATCAGACAGGGGTGATTGGGCACTAAAAGATCTCGTGGAAAGAGGTAGTAAAGTGTTTTTAATGCTTCGGTCGACTTCGTGGCGGATGTAAGCTGTCGATTTGTGTTCTCCGGTGAATATCCTTCGGTTTCGCTCCTTCCACAAGTAATAGGCGGATGCTTGCACAATCAGTTTTGCCAAGAATGCTCTGTGATTCACCATGTCGTTGGTTGTATTGCTCAACCATGTAGGAACTTGGACTGCAATTGATGGTTGGAGAGTAGATATAAGCTTGCCATTGGACTCCAAACCTGCGAACTAAAACAACAAGAAAAGAAGAGGTGGCCATGTGTTTCTTGCTCCGTTGAACACAAGACGCAGATCTGATCCACTTGCAATCCCCAGCGGCTAAGGCGATCCTTTGTTGGCAATCTTGATAGCATTGTAGGAAGGAGAATCTTGGTACTGCATGCTTAAACCAAGTGGTTTGGTACCAATCTACTTCGATTAAATGCTCCCTTATCAACTCCCATGTGTTTGCAGCCGAAAATTCCCTCTTAAATTCTCCGGGCTTGTGCTTCCAAGTAGCTATATCTGGTCCCCGATCTGCGTTAGGTGTCTGCACTGTCGTCAGACGGATAAGAATCGATTCAAACGCATCAGACCGTGCTCCTGGGACTGACCAGTGTCCACTTCGGCATGCCTCAGCCACAGTTGCATCCAGACCAATGCGCATAAGACGCGGACCTGCATTTCCTGTTACATCAAGCAAAGGGCGCTCAACTAACCAAGTATCATGCCAGAACATAGTGTTTGTTCCATCCCCGATCTCCATGCGCAAAAATGATTTGACTTCTTGTTGGATTGAGAGTAGCTTTCTGAGATTCCATGATAGCCGATTTGACACGGTTGTTGTCCAATAGCTCTTCTTTTTCCATACGTTCTGCTTCAGCCATCTAGCCCATAAAGAACCTCTGTCACTTAGTGTCCTCCATACGAGCTTTAGCCGGTGGACCATGTTCAGATCCTTTAGAGTTCTGATGCCAAGTCCTCCTTCTTTCTTTGGTCTGCAAATCGTCTCCCAAGCGACCCTCGAGGGTGATCTACGAGCAGAATGTGAAGAACCCGCCCAAAAGAAAGTCGCGCAGAGGCTCTTGATAGCCGTAAGTACTGACTTGGGGAGAAGTTAGCACGTCGACCTCTCTATTTATTTTGTTTCTTTATTTCCTTGGGCATTATTACCAACACCATTATAAATAGAGTTTTTTCATGACAAATTCTTTTTTTTTGTTGAACTTTCATGAGAAATTCAACAATATATATATATATATATATATATACTTATTACAAAATAAATATCCATGAAACTAAAAATAATGTAAAAACTAAATAAATATAACATTTACAAATAAAAACAAAACAAAAATCCAAAATATCCGATTAGAAATTTAGAACGACGTGAGGTGACCCGAATGGACGCATCTTTCGAAGTCTACGTCTACAAACCTCGATACATCTCATTTCTGTGATTGCGTGAACTGTTATATATATATATATATATATATATTTATTGTTTTCACCCAAACATATATATTTTGAATGTGTGATCTAATTATGAGAAAAAAAATATCTTTTTATGTGCCATATTTACAAATATTTAAATATAACACCTTTTATAAGAACTGAAATTTACAAATTAACAAAAAAAAAACAACTCACAAAGTCAATCTATTTGCCCAATTTTTATGCACCAACAACAGCAGTTATTATAAATCGACTAGTCTTTTTTTTTTGGTAAAATAAATCGACTAGTCTTGGGTTTATCTTAGAAGTCTTATAAGAAATATGATATTTGAATTTTTAATATATACGTTGAGCCGGTCTAATTTGCTTACAGGTTCGTATAAGAATATTTAAATTAAAATTTCTCCATTTTTTAATCATGAGATTTTTTTTGTAATATCTGTATATATTAAATGATCTACGCATCAAAAGATTAATCGAATTAAACCGTAAAAAGTATTTCTCCTATCAACTTCTCGAGGGTAACAACGACGTATGAAAATCAAATATCCAGATTTTAATAAATCATAAATTTGATTATGCAATTTCGTCACTATAAAAGCTTGAATACTTTGAATAATCGGATAGTCTTTTGGTTTCATATTTATTATTTTCTTGCATGCGCACGACATCATGATAATGAAGTGCTTTGCATGTCCTTTTTTGTTTGTACTTTATTAAAATGTTAACACAATTATCATAATTTCTAAATAGGGAAAAATTACGCAAAATGGCAAAAACTATTAAATTGGACTCTAACTAGACGCATAACCATGTATATTACTCTTCTCTCCTCATTAAATATACTATTTAACCTTACGATTAACTTCTACGAGTAAAAATTATCTAAATCAAAATAATTTAATCCGTATCAATATCCTGGGATCACTTGAAATGTCTTTTGTATAATTTTTCCTAATACGGTCCCGAAATATTACATTTATTTATTTGTTTTATTATTTATTCTGCTAAGGTGGATTAGATTAGAGTTGCATGCATGAGATCGAGAGTTAGATTTCAGAAACATATAGAAGCATAGTCTTAACGCATTCAACGCCGATAACGCTCCTAACGCTAGACCGAAGAGCAAACGCAGTTACAGTTCACCATCACACTGTAAAATTTTATAGCACAAAAAAAGAAACAGTTTTTTTTTTGCATTCATCAGAGGATGATGCAACAACCAAAAAAAATAAGGAAAAAAAACCCCCAATAATCTTACAGTGGACTCTCTCTCTCGGCTTCAGGGTTTCAGATCATATGCAGAAGATCTTGGACAAGTTCTGAAACCGGTGGTCTGAATCCAGGTTCGATCTGTAAGGAACACCATCGTCTTTGGTCAGTAACTGCTTCATCCATTGAACAACAAACAACACTCGAAACGAAACAAGAACTCACTTGCAGTGATCTGGATATGATATCGGCGAAACGCGACAAGGATTTCATCGGATACGCCCCGTTTAACGATGGATCGACCATTCTCGTCAACGCATCGATGTCGTGAAGCTGAGGAATCGCCCATTGTGCCAGCGATTGCTGTCCCCTTGGCCTTGTCCTGCGAGAAGACGAGGTTTATCGACGTCAGAAACTACAGCCGGAGGAACAAAACAAGCGAAAACAAACTCGGAACCTGTCGTATGGTTTTCGTCCCGTAAGCAGTTCTAACATGACGACCCCAAGGCTGTACACATCGCTTTGGCAAGTATAGCTCCCGTATTCGACCTCAGGAGCAGCGTAACCCGCCATCTGACAAATTTTGCGAGTCAAACGATATAATTTTAGTTAATAACCGAATAACACATAACCGTAACCGAACCAAATCCGATATATAAAAACCAAATGGTTATGATATCGGTAAAACCGGAAAAACTAAACCTGAAAGGAACCGAATAAAAATAACTGAACCCAAAAAGTTCTTTGAAAATGAGTATTTTATTAATAAAAAGCGAATGTGAACCGAATTCAATATAAAACCGTGGTTATAGTTTTTCCAAAACCGAAATAATCTAACCCAAAACCCGAAATGACCATCCCTAATCGAAGCCGAGAAAAGAGTGAGTTTTGTCTTAAGAAATTAACCTGACTTGTGGAACGAGGCGGTAACAGATGAGCTAATCCGCTGTCTGAAACACGAACCGAAAACTTCTCGTCGAGGAGAACCTTGGAAGATTTGAGATTCTGGTGAACAATCGGCGGCTGGCAAACCTCGTGAAGGAACCTACGAGCGAATATCACAACTCTCAGGTTGGACCCTACAGACCGATGTAAGAAAACGAAAATTCCGAGGTGTTTTTACTTACTGCAACGCCCTGGAAGCTCCTAACGCGAGTTTTATCCGGATGTTCCATGTAATCTTCTTTTGCATTTTGCGGTTGACGTGTAGAGCATCGTAAAGCGATCCATTCGGACAGTATTCGTAAACGAGCAACCTTTGATCGTACTCGTTGCAGTAACCGAAAAGCTCCAATATGTTACCATGTTTAAGCTTGATCACACTGGAAACTAGATTCAGGAATTCGCTGTCGGTCTGTGTTGCGGTCAGCTTCTTCACCGCGAGTAACTGCAGATCGAGAATCGTCGAAATCAGATTCTTAGAAAGTAAGAAAAGCATTCTATAGTCGGGAAGTCCCACCTTCCCTTCAGGAAGCTCGGCTCTGTAAATGTTTCCGAGCGATCCTTCCCCGATAATGTTCCTTTCCGCAAAGCTATTAGTGTATTGCTGAAGAGAAGCGATGGTGAAAACGGTAGCAGAAGACGATGAATTCATTCCCGGAGGAAAACGAGTCACTCTCTCTGCTGCCTCGTTAGACCGAAAGTGCATCGGGGGACGCGGCAGCGGTTTCTGTGGCGGCAATCTATTACCAGTCTTGTAACCCGAACCCGCAGCCATGACTTGCGGTTTCGGCTGAGACCCGTTTTTCCTGTTGTCTGCTCCGTATCCATCGAAAGGCTTAACCATCGGCTCACGAGGAACTGTAAAACGAAAAGAGAAACCGCCATGACAACGAGTACAATTTCTTTCCACCTCAAACAACATTTGAGGAATCAAGAAATACCTTTTCCAATGTCAGAAGCCACCGGGAGAGACGAGGGTTTATTGCTGCGATTCGGTACGTTTTCTTTAAACGCTTCAGCATCGTACTGGTAAGATTTCTTGCTTCTGCAGCATCTCCAAAGTGAGAAACACAAACCTGATACAAGAAGGATTATCGCCACCGAAGCAACAATCAAGATGATCTTTTGCGTCGTCCAGAATTTCCCCGACCCTGAAGGGGTCGATATTTCCAAGGTAGGCTGGCCCGAGCTGGGAACACCATTAAATGGATCTCCGCTCTCTCCATCGTCGTCAGTGGGCGGCGGCCAAACCAGAGGAGGAGAAGGAGAAGCAGGAGGAAGAGGGGAAACTGGAGGAAGGCGTGAGGAAGGAGGAGGAGGAACAATTCCCGGCGGTGGTGGCGTTATGATCGTTGTATTGAACGGGGTCCCATCTTTTCTGCACACAGTGACCCGAATGGTTCAGCCGAACAAAAAACGGGCAAGGAAAATGAACGCAAATTACATAAACTTACTTGAAATTTGGAATATTCAACAACTTTGGCGGTATCGGTCCAGAGAATAAATTGTTCTCTACGTTCCTAATCCAGAAAAATGACATCTTGAGCAAGTTACTAAAGAAGGGAATGTGATTGCAGAGCTTGGTTTTGAGCAAAAGACAAAGAACCGATAAGGCGAAAAAGATTACAGATCGGTTAAGGGAAGATCCTCCAAAACATCAAGCGTCCCGATAAGCTTGTTGTTCTGTAAATGCCTAAACTCCAAGATTATCAACACAAACGGATAAAAAGGACGTTCAATATATATATACACACATATTTTTTCGGTTTCCTTTCTGAAACATGTTTCGTTCACTCACAATGTCTTAAGAGATAATAAATCTCTCATGGAGGAAGGCAACTTCCCGGTCATCTGGTTAGCCGACATGTCCCTGCACCATAAACGAGTTCACAAGTGAATACCCTAAACCAGAGTGATACACATTGGGAAAACGAAAAAGGAGAATTTAGAAAACGAAAGAACATAGTACAGTTTTGTCAGTTCTGACAACTGCTGAAAGATATCGGGTATGCTTCCCGTTAGAAGATTGTTGCCTAAAGACCTGAAGGGAAGAGACAAGAATCTAAACTAAGAACAAGCATCCTTAATTGAAGTTATGGAACAGAACAGAACCAAACCTAGTAAGAATAAGCTAAGACAGGTCGGGACTTACAGGTCAGACAACTGAGACAAATAGGATATAGTGAAGGGAATGCTCCCGGTAAACTGATTGCCTGAGAGAGATCTGAACACAAGACAGGACATGAAACTGAATTATCTTCTAACGTTAAACAACAAAAAGTAGAGATCTATATCTATTTTCAACTGTCGACCACAAAAGTAGAATTGAGAACAGACAGGTTCCTGATGGTATACGGCAAATTCCGTGGAATGCTCCCTCCAATACGATTGCTACTGAAATCCCTGCTCAATAAGACAATACCTGGTATCACTAAGATTGATAATTGGTTTTTCACCCAACCCAATAACGAAATATTCGTACCCTTAACCCGAAAACCACAGATCAAAGAAGCATTTGTAAACAATATGAATCTTTTACTCGGTCTAGAAGCCTCGAGAGAGGCAGCAAGAAGCTAAAAGGGTTATTATTTCTTACATCACTTGGATTGATGTGAATTCAGACAAAGTGTCACTTAAGCTTCCACCAACATTCAAGCCACTGATCCTTCTGTTGAGACACAAACAGCCAATGGACAAATTAAGCACATTGCATTAGTCTAAAGCGGATAAATAACAAGAAGAATCAGACAGAACAGAGCAGAAGATACATTTCCGTTATGTTTGCAGAGTCACAGATCACGCCTTGCCATCCTTCTCCACAAGGGTCACCTCCAAAATCAAGCCAGCCAGATAGAGGTGGAGACCCCAAAGTGATATACAAGTTGTTGATTGCAGAAACTGCGGAATTCAACAATTCAAGAACAGTGATAATATAAGCATCATCTTCCAAAATTTTCACAGCTTATAAAAGCTTAAAAAAAAGACAGAACATGAGTGGGAATGTAGCCCCAAACAAGCACAGATCAAGTCTCAGAACTCAATCAGAATTCTAACGCTAAAAAAAACTGGGTCTCTGAACTTATTAAACCCAGCAAGAGCGTGTAAAATCAGAAACCTAAGAGAGAGTTTGAATCTCTGTTACATCCAAAAGATCAGAACCTGGCTCCATGGATTAGGGTACAAGACAAGACTCTTGTTTCAAAAACGACATAACCAGCGGCGTAAGCACTAAAGGAACTTAATTTTCAGTTTAAGCTGTAAAAGGAAAAAAAAAAAACACATCTACAAGGTTTTTTTTTCCATGATTCCAAGAAACCTTACTCATATAATTGCAGAATGCAGCTGAAGAAAGTCATGAACTTTCCAGAACTAAAGTTCCACTCTGTTCACTGTCCTCCGGAACCAAACTAGGCAGAAAAAAAGCAAACCCAAAGGAAAAAAAAAAAAAGACAAAACGGGGAAGAAACATACCATCTCGAAGATTAGTGATTCCGGCAGAAAACGGCACTGTTGAAGCCAAAACACAGAAAACAACGAACACTCCCCACCTGGTAAAGCTCATGACTTTGAACATCTGAAGAATAAACGAAACAAAACCCGTCTCAAACGGACAAGCTTCTTCCGTTCTGCCCTAATCGTAGTTTCCCTCCCAGGAAACTTTTTAGAACCAGTGATTTTGAGGAAAGTAAGAAACAGCCTCAGAAGAAAAAACCCAGAAAAAAAAAAACGAAAGAGAACCCAGAAGGTGAGAGATTGAGTGGAACAAGGAACGATGATTGTGGTGATTGTCAGAGAAAAGGGAAAGTGAATCAGAGAGAGATTGAATTTCGTCGGATTTTTAGGGGAGAGAGAGAGGGTGAAGTTCAAAGAGTGATATGTAGCCTCGAAGAAAGAGCGGACTATAGAGCCAACGGCTTTGTGTTCTTCAACGTATGTATGTGAAAGTGAAATACAGATTCAATTCAACAAAGACTTTTTTCTTTTCCTTTAAATTTCGTCTCTTTGTCGCTATTCTCTCATCCAACTCTATTTTCTCTGCAATTATTTTTTTAGGGTTTCTTCTGTGATCGGGCAGCCAAAATGTTTAAGAACTACCTGAATTATTATTGTTGTTTTTAAAAATTGAGATTACTTTCTTGAAATATATCCAGAGGAAATATTATCGCATATTTTATTTAGCTAAATAATAAAACTATACTAGGAATTTGTAATGATGGAAAATTATATATTAAAAAGTAGGAACATGTGATTACGTGGCGAATATGTTGTGTGATTAGTGTAATTAACATTCAATTTGAAAAAAAAAATATTTAATATATAAGCAATATCTTAATATTAAAAAAATGAAACTTTGTTAAATAAAGCCTGATTGTATTGTATCTGAGAAAAAAATATTGGAAAAAAGTTAAAAAATTATTAAAGACGGCAATATCACAAGAAAAAATTATCTCATCAATATCTCAAAAACAAAATCAGATTCGGAAATTTCCGAAACAGTTAAGGAAGAAAGAAAATAAATAAAAGTGTGATATTCTTGCTCAAAATTATATTATTTATATTTATATTTATGTTTTCTAATAAAAATTTAAAAATATACAGGCAAATAATCAGAATATATATACATATATATATATGTATGTATCCAATGTGATATTCTTATTGAAACAAAATTATATCTATCATTTAAAAATATGAATTCTTCGATAAAATTTAGAATGATACAATTATTTTATTTTCTCTTTTGACAAATAATATGAAGAAAAAAAATATGATTGAAAACAAAGAGAATATATGTCTCACCGAAAATAATAAAGAAAGAAAGAAGCATTAATGATGTTTGAGTTAAAGAATGGTATCGAATCTATCATCCTAAATTTGTAGTTCAATTTTTTTGGACATTTTTTTTTTCAAGCTTTGATGTATTTTTTTATTAGACATTTATAATTTCACAAGTAAATATTTTATAATAAAAGTAAACATATTCGAATAATTTATGATCACATCATAAAATATGAATCAAACGATAATGGATTTATAATAGTAATTTTAATTATTTTTGGGGGCAACCATTAGAATACTATAGTTAGGTCTCTAGACCTTTAGGCTCCCCACCGAATGGGAATTGTTGTGTGTTATTTTTCCTCGCATTAGATAACTTATAAATAAAGTATTTACGGATTCTATTATAGTTTTCTTCCATTCAATTATTTTTAGTTCAGATTTTCCAATTTTATAAAAAAAAATTTATATCTATTATTTTTAAAAATTGCTATTCGAACTGAGTTTTCATAAAAACAATATCTTCTTTTCTAAAATGTCAATTTAACCGATTTCCACTTTGATCCTACAATTCAGTGGAGAAATTTTGGACTAAGTAAATAAAGAGGAAAAGTATTCGATAAATAAATTGCATACTCAATACCCAATATACGCCGCAATTATACGCCCCAATTAATTCATATGTACGTTTGCATGTAAAAAGACAAACGCACAAAACTATAATACTTTGCGTCGATTGCCGATAATTTTGCAAATCATCGTTATAAATACAGTCGCAATACTATATAACAAATTAGTTTTTCATAAATTTCTTATATGTGTGTGTGTGTATAAATATATACATATATATATATATATATGTTCAATCGTTTCGAGGGCCAAGAGACGTAGTGATGTTGAGAAGTGGGTCCCAAAGGAGTCAAAAGGCATTATCATTGGTCCACCTGGGAAACACAGATTTTGTCCCGAAGGGTAGTTATGTAATTTCAGAATCGATGGAAGCGCGATTTATTTATATCAAGTAAAAACTGTTTGAGACGTGGTGAAATTTCTTCTCGTAGAGATTCAAGAATATGTTTCTAATGTTGTGTAGTTGTGCCGTCGGTATTGTGTATGGTTTTTTTTATTCGACAGGTTGGTAAACTGTGTTTATCTCATATTTATAATTATGCCCAATAATTTTATTTTTTGATGGTGTTTAGGGTATGTGTAAGGTTCGATAGTTATATTATTTTAGCAAATATCGGTTATTATTATATTAAAATATTTAAAAATAGTAAGCTAATGATGGTTAATCTAAATTGTTTCTTCCATTAGGGGAAACAAAAGTGAGAGATGTTTGTTTCGGCCGCAATCATCATTCGGTCACGATCCTTAATCACTGAGGTTTGGTGTGTGAATCTGATGGGCCGTTGGACCCGGCCCAATTAATTGTGTCAGGTTTCAGCCCATTATGATAATTGTATTCTTTATTTTTTAAGAATTTCATGATATATTATAATATTTGGTCCAATTGGATTTGAAACGTTGGTGGTGAGAAGCACTTTATATTATCTTTACCACTATACCATCCCATTTGGGTTGATGATATATCATTTTATTTTACATATTATGAGGATATATATATATATATACACATGCATATATATATATATTAATTCCCGATATAGTTAACGAACATTTACATCTATCTGAATTCGTTTCATTTGTAGCCAAATATATTCACGTGATTTCATGACTTAACATATGAAAATGAAAAGGGGAAACCAACGGCCCTCTAGTCTGCAATTAGATAAAAAGGATCCAATGTTGATCACTCACTTTCCAATCCAATGTGTTCTTATTTCAAATATTTTGCACACCCAACATTTTTCTCAGCAATAACGGCTACATTGGTTTGATTTTTGTTCTGAATTTGATTTAGATTTTTTAAAATAATTTTCTTTGAAATTGGATCGGTTATTTTTGTTAAGAATATTTATTTTCTGAATTTTTTAATCTATTATTACATGAATTATTTTATACTTTTATCAAGATTGGATTGATTTGATTCTAATAAATTCATAATTATTTAGTTTTTATATACTCTCCTATTTTATATATATTTTTTATATTATTCGGTTTATTCCTATATATTCCAATCGAAATAACGACTATACCTATCCAAACCCAAATTTGAATCTCCCCATCAAATTTACATCATTTTGGATAAAATACGATGGATGTATAAAAAAAAAAAACTTGTAGTCCTGTCTAAAACGAATTTATAGACAAAATTCCAGTGGGTAATTATAAATTACTGGTTTATAATTAAGATAAATTAAAGTACGGCCGAAAAACTATTTCAGAGACAAAATTAACTGGATTTCCAAAGATAATAAAAATAATTATGGAATAAAAGATATAACACCATGATTTCAGTTTCTAGCTACGGAAAATAATATAATTTGAAATTTTATTAAACATGACAAAATCAATATATATATATATATATATGAATAGCGAGATCGAAACTTTTTTGGGGATTAATTAATATATATCTGTGTATAATTAAAAATAAATAAAAATATATTTTGCTCAAGGGTGCAAATGTAGGGCACAAAAGAACGGACAAACAGAGTCAAAAGTGAAACTCTTTTCTCTGCTTTCTAAAAGATGAACCTTTGAAATATATAAAATTGTATAAAGAGTAAAGACCCTAATTTTACAAGCACATAAAAATATTTAACTTTTTTACCCTGCAGGAAAAGTATGAGCTTTGAGTGAATAAAGTGTAAAAATATGAATTTACTAAAAAAATTAAAAGTTTTTATATCATGACAATACAGTACATTCACGAGTATCACATATTATAGTACATGTAAAGTATAAAATAGTCTATATATATATATATATATTTCCATAATAATTAACTTTTTTTATACTTTATGATTTTTTACATCCAAATAAATAGAATTTATTATTTTTACATAATAATTTATTATTTACGTGGTGTTTGTGTTATTTCTTGTCTTGCCTGACTCCAGTGATTTTATTATTTGTCAGAAAATATAATTGATTTGCAGGAAAAAAAGCAAATCTTTTGCCCTATTCCAAACAACACCCCATGAGAAATATAAAATCGGACAGGTCCACTCGTCTCGAATCTTATGCTTTGTGTATATTTTATTATATATTCATTAAATAATATTTTTAATAGTTGGGTCCATTCCATTTCATCGTTTAAACTCTTCCATATTGACAAATAATCTCTATGTATATATATATACACACAAAGTTTACTTGCAAGGTGAGTTTGCAATCCATCAAAGTTTGGTGCAAACAAAATTTAATGCTTTACTTGCAAGTTGGAGTTTCATCATTTTCGGATTATATCTGTATATATATATATTTTTTAAAAAGTGATAATTTTAATAATTGATATAAATAATTCACATGTTATAACTAAATAACAAAAATAATATTAATATTACAAAAGGGGCGACATTATAATTATCGCCGGGAAAAAAAACTTCAGAGAAAGATGAAACATTCCAATGAGACCAGAGGGTTCTCCAGCGACTCCCGAGGGGCACAATTGTAATTTCCAGCCGCCGCACCGCTACTCGGCCACTGACTCAGCTGCTCCGACTCGCTCTTACCCGGGTCCAACCTGACCAGACCCGGTGACTCGCTCTTACCCGGGTCCGACCTGACCCGACCCGGTGACTCATTGTTCTTTCTCCTCGCTCCACGACCAGTAACCGGACTCATCACTGACCTGTTCGTCGCCGGCGATCTGGATCTCCTCCCGGATCTATCCGCCGGATCCGCCATACCCGGTCCGGATCTCCGGCCCGGACTCGGATGAACCAGCCTCACCGACCCAGACCCTCCGACGCTTCTCTTCGCCGGAGATTGCTCGGATCTCCGGTTCGTGACCTGGGTTCGAGGTTTCGCCGGAGATCTCTGCCTCGTGCCCTGAAATTTCCTCTGCTTCACTTCTTCGTCGCCGTCGTCGTACGGATTCACGACGGTGGAAGACACGCTCTCGCTCACGCTCAAGCTGCAAATCTCCGAGAGCTCGGACCCATCTTCAACCGGGTCGACGGAATCGGGTCGGGTGGGTTCATGACCTCGACCCGGCTTATAAATTCCGGGTTTATCCCCGTATTCTTGGATCTTCTCCATGATCGGCTTCTGGGTCTCGTCCTCGACCACTGGTTCGTCGTTTGAGGAAGTGAGCAGCGTGGTTTCCGACAATACTTCTTTGACTGTCTCTTCCTCGACAATGGCCGGAGTTCGCGGTCGTGGCGATGGTGGTCTGTTGTTGTCAGAGGCGGGGGAGGGGTCGCCGGAGTTCTTGTCGGCGGTGGCGGAGGTGGAGCTGACGCAGCAACCCATGAGAACGACGTCGTTCGAAGGGGAAAGAGAGAGAGAGTGAGTGTTGATGCCAGCGAAAGATGAGTGAAGATGAGACTATGTATTTATGGTCAATGTTTCCGACAGTTGATATCAACTACTCCATTGGCTTTTAATACTGTGTTTTTTTTTTGTTACCATTGTAAAATTTATTAATTTACACCAAAACCAAAAGTAAAAAAATATTTACTTTTAAAATTTATATGGTTATATTTACAGATCCAAAGAAAACACATTTACTGTTTAATCCCCTGAGAATAACCATGAATTATGGAAAACCGGATTAGCAACGTGGGGCGGAGATTATTTAAGCTAAGTTAATAAATAATTAACAATAATCTAAGACGACGAATCCAACTCCTAGATCTATTCATAACACCAATAATACGGGAACTAACCTCTGTGCTTAATCATATGATTTGTTTTTATAAATATGGCATATTATTACTTCTCATCTCTATCCACACCAAAATTTCATATCTTATCTGAAAACAATCAATAAAAAAACACAAAATTTATTAAGTGTCATAAATTTAAAACATTATAGTTACACAAAACGATAATATAGATTTTAGCAAAAAAAACGATAATATAGAAGATGAGAAAAAAAAATCTATTGCATTATTATATACGATTATGTGTAAGAATATTGAAACATGCAAGGTAAAAAAGTACGAATGTACGATCTTCTATCGCAACGGAGCTAATAATACGGACGCAATAAATTTCGTAAAAAAAATACGGGACACAATAAATATCCTTGAGAAAATATTTAAATTTAGAGCAATGTTGGTCCATTTAATGTGATATATTATTATATATATCTAGTTTTGTTCGTGTTTCTTTAGTTTTGGGTTTGGGCTTATATTCGTCATATGCACAATGGGCTTTGAAAGAGGCCGAATAACGTGGTGGTCTGAATTTGCTTTCGCTCGGGTTTTCAATTGTTTTGTAGGTCCATTTAATGTTAAACCGGATTAAACCGGTGTTCAAATTGAATTATAACCGAATTAGATTCAATTCGGTTTGAATAAACCGAAATGTCTTGTCTGTTCATCCAATTGATTCACTGCAAACCCAATATAATGAAGAGCCAAAAGAAGAAACAGAACACGGTTCTCTGTAACTCATCACTTACAACAAGAAATGGACAGAGAACCTCAAAAACTTAAAGCTGTATGCTTAAAGACAGGGCAGTTACCAACCCTAATTCTCTATATACACAAAACACTCCAACATAATCTCCCCCCGACTTACTTTTCCTGTCCCGAGCAACGGAGAGAAAGATCCGGAAGAAAAAACCGCCATGGAAGGATAGGATTCATCCATTGCCAAACTCAACTCATTCTCGTTGGCTCGAGGAACAAACCAAAAAAAAAAAAAAAACAGCTCGGAGTTTCAGCATTCTTGGATGGAGTTTGAATTGGAGCTCGTAGAAGAATCTCTGGATGAACTATGCTGATGAGGAGGAGGGCAAGGCACTGGATGTGCTATAAACGTCGGGATTGCGTCTCCTGGCATCAACACCGAAACCCCTTTCGAGTACACATCTATCTGCAAATCGATACAAAAACATTCTCTTGGTGTTATATTATATAATACTGATTGACGCAAAAACCATATGTAACCGGGTTTTCATTCTTGAAAACATTTCAAGAATCTAGACATGTAGCAGAGAATGATGTACACTAGAACATGTCAAGTATGCATAATTGGGGCCGAAGCTCCAACCATTCAATTTCAAAGAGCTTTCTCCAGTGAAAATGTGATTTGGCTTGTTATGGAGCTAACCTTATCAAGGAGAATCATCGAACAGACAAATAACAGAATTAACGTTTCATTTCAGACCAATGAAATGTCATGTTTCCCCTCCACAGAAACTCGGCTAACACAAAGACAAAACACGCTGTCTGAGATGAACGAGACTAGATTCCGAAATGGGTCCTCATGTCTAATGGCTTTGTTTGATCACATGGATGGTTCTATGTGTAAAATGCCAACCAGTCTCCACCAAAACAACTATCCTTAACACCAAAAAAACAAAATAACACGATCTATCGTCGATACTCAAGACTTGCATGATTAAGAAAAGTGAGCTAATGCACCAAGAGGCACATCTCAGTTTGCAGACAATGAATCCGAAAACAAGAACTAGATTCTACATCTGGTTATGGTGTCTTTATTATATATCAATCTCTCAACCAGTCAAGCTATTCTTGAGAGAAAGCTAATGAATTTATTGAAAAAAGGGCATGAGAGAAAACAACTCTCCAATCTCCATAACCATAGGCTATGCCCCCAAGGAAAAGGTATGAGAGAATAAACCCCTCTCATTAGCTTCGGGGAAAAGGGGTGTGGGCCATTTGTGCTCCTCGAAAATGTCTGTCACATGGTAGACCAAATTCTCATTTCCACACGCATAGACTCACTTTTGTCACTCATAATACTTCCAAACGAATCAATGGCAAAAAAAACCTTCATTGCATATTTTCTCTTGCATTGTCATTATGGAAAAGAACTGGTGAAAAAAGCAAGACATGGATGAATTGCATCATCGCTGATATCTAGGAAAATCATACTCAAGTGTGTGTATATGAGGCGAATATATTGCAAAAATATCCGTGTGTGTGGCTATGAAAAAAGCATGTGCAATGGTGGGTCTATGATACCAAAAATACAGAACCAAGTTCTTTCATGTTCCTGTATTTGCTTATGGGACCATAATGATCAACAAAAGAACTACATGGATCACACCAATGGCCACTCATGGTTCTCCTACAACACGAAAAGTATAACATTTACGGAAATTCTCAAGGAACAAAGAAAAAGATCGAAGCTTTCGGAATCGGTAGCATATAAGCATTTTCAAACTCAAGATCAAGGCTTTAAGGTCAGAAACTCGGAATTCGAATTCCAAATTTAGCAAGAAAACATAAATGGAGTAAATGGAAGACGGATACAAGACAGGTCTTAGTGTTCTTAAAGTGAATCATACCCAAAACACCATATTTGTGTTCTTTCTAACCCACAATTGAAGTTGTAAACCATAAATCTCCATAGTTTCAAAAGGATTTGGGAAATGGGTCAAAACCCACGACGAATTCATACGCATGCAATGGACATAAACTGAAAGGAAGCAACTTTGGAAGTATTCTCTCTCTCTCTCTCTTTTGGTAAGGACAAAAAAACTTGCCTTGGGAGATTGGAAACCAAGCTTAGCACCATTGAACCCCACCCGAGAATCCAGACCCGACCGGACTCGACCTGGAGAGTCCTGAGAAGTGGTTGGTCGAATCAATCTCTCGAAAATCGCCATGACGAGGAACATGGAGATGAGAATGGCGGTGGCGACGAAGCCAAACGACACCGCATTGACAGAGTCTTCGTCGGAGGAGTTGGATCTCCACGGCGGTTCCTCTCGCCGGATATCCACCGGAGCTCCCACAGGCGGCCATGGATTCCGACCACCAACTCCGGAGACGGTGAATATTTTAAGCTCTCTCATGTCGTGAACCTTTTTTCTAGGGTTTTTCTTGTTAGTGTTGTTGCTAAAGTGGGTTCTTTTTCATATGGTTTG
This sequence comes from Tarenaya hassleriana, assembly GCF_000463585.1. Lineage (NCBI taxonomy): Eukaryota > Viridiplantae > Streptophyta > Magnoliopsida > Brassicales > Cleomaceae > Tarenaya > Tarenaya hassleriana. The sequence goes on from NW_010965019.1 coordinate 2,278,189, forward strand.
TGCTCTCATGGCCATGGCGAAGCAGAGAGATTGTCAGAAGAAAAAGGAGAGGGAGAGCATGTGGGGCTAAGGTGCGATAACGAAAAAGCTTTGGGGGTTTACATGAATTAAATAAACTGCAACTTTGGGACACAAATCACGACTTTTCTTTAAAAAATTATTAAAAAATGATTTTTTATCCACCAGTATTTCGTTTACAGATTTCGATTTTCTAAAAATATACTATGTTAAAGCATCTGTGGACCCCCACTGGTTACCATTCCGATGTGCATAATATAAATTATGTAAATATTTATGAAAACTATTTAATTATGTGAATAATGTAAAATTATTTACAGCATCAAAGCGAAAATAACATAGTAAAGTCTGTTTATTTTTATTATCCATTTAATGTATATATATGATAGTTAGTCATTTAAATTAGAAGCTAATAAAAAAACTAATTACAACAAAATAATCAGAAAATCAAAATTTGCGCCAAGATAACAGAAAGAAAACAAGGAAGGAAAACTTTTTCTAAAGAAGAGAAAATCTCAAGATCTTTCTAGGTAACTAGGTTTTTATATAAAAAGTAGGGATGAATGTTTCGGTTTGGTTTTCGATGAAAAGAACCGAATCGAAAAATATAATATTTTTTTTTCGATTCGAATCGTTTTAAATTTTCAAATGATATTATTTTTAGAAAATTTAATTTTTTGGAATCTAATCGAATCGAATAGAATTTTAAAAAATACCGAAAAACTGAATTTTTTTAAAGAAAATATATCTTTTTTTAATAAAAACCGGAATCGAACCGAAGTGGAATCGAAACTGAACTTAACATAATATAAAAACTGATTCGTACCTATTTTTGTAAAGCTGAAAAACTGAACCAATACATTTTTATCCCGAAACCGATTTTCGAAATGGCCACCCCTACAAAAAAAATATATTGAAATTTAATATTTTTTCTTAAAATTTCAATGGTCTTTTCTTTTTGTTATAATTTACACAAAAGTGGTTTTTTTCAAGTTTACATGAGAATAAGATCTAACCTTGATTAGATTTTTTTTATTCCGATTTTCCCAAAAAAAATGAAATATTTGAAAAACTATGCCTTCCATAAAACATTCCAAATTTTAAATTTTCTTGATGAAGAAAAGGTTTAAATTAGCTTAAAGGAACAACATCATTTTGAATCTGTGAAACGATCAGATTTTTGTTTTTGTTAATTATGTAAAACTTTGATTTTATTTATTATTTATTATTTAAGAGGGGAAATTTTGCCAAAGGGACAAAATGGAAGATAAGAGAGAAAGGAATGACGATTCCTTATGAACAAACAGTCGGAAAAATAACAGAGAAACTGAAAGTGACGTTTTAGGCTCTCTGCCCAAAGCTTTCAGCTCTCTCTCCCTTCTTCTTCTTCTTCTTCTTCTTCCTCTTCCTCCTCCACAAGACTTTTCTCGTGAATCGTACCAGAAAGTGAACAACTTTAGCATCCCCACGTAAATCCATCACGAGGGTCTCAAGAAAGCTGCTCACTTTGTCTTCATCCCATTGTCTTTTTTATTCAAAACACGTTTGTCTCAGAGACCCCTTTGCTCTGACAGTTCATATCGAGAAGGGTTTTTGAGTATGAGATTGGGTGAGAGATTTGAAGCTGTGAATACGTACCGGAAAAGCGGTGATGGGCGGCGGCGGAGGAGGAGGAGCAAATTCCTCCGGAGATTCTCCGGCGACGACAAGAACATCACTTGGAGTTCTACTATGTTGTCTTTGTTGAATCTTGATTTGCATTATCAATCTTTTGTTGGAGTTTGGCATTACTGTATTGTATGCATATAACTCCTTTGCATAGTTTCCCACCTCTCTCATTTGCAGAATTTCTGATACTCAAGCTCATTTCTTTATCAACCCAAATCAGCAATGCCTGTCAGTTTTCACACTGCAGGTCCAAACACTCGTCATTTCATGTTTTTTCAAGTCACTTGGAAGAAACAATGGATATTGTCAATGCAAATGTGTTGAAAATCAGAATATCTCAAGAGTTATTCATTGTTCTACAACAGCTTATGCCCCCCCATCTCATCTCCTATACCCTAAACAATGATGGTTCCCACAAATTCAGATGCAGAAGAAAGAATGGGGAAAGCAATCCAATAAATGTTCTGACCCTAAAGAGATATTTTGAGTGTTCCCTTCTGAAGTGTGAAATCAAACAGGCGGGCCTTGGAGTTGACCAGTGGACAAGTTTTTTATGTGTGGATACAGTGCTTTTTCATCCAATAGTTTTTCTGCCCATATCAGCATCTTCACCAAGCTTGGAAGTTTTGGATCTGTTGAAGAAGAAGATCTCGATAAGAAATTAGGATGATACACATGTCTAATAAGCTGAATGATGTCCAAAATATCCCGAAGAACACGTTCAGACAAGCGTATTGTATAATTGTATTGCCTCATTGAAACGAGGAGTGCTCGATATAATAAAAACTTATGGCAAGCAAAACACAATAGAGTGTAAAATGTCTGAAATTTAACATACCTTTCTCATGACTCTGGCTAGTGAGAATGGCTGCATTCACTTCGCTTGCAGTTTTAAGACGCTGTGAAACGTCGAGAAGCTCTTTGACCGGGCAGGTAGAGGCGTCTTCAAAAACAAGAAGGGCAATAGTTCTCTCCAACTCTTCAAGAAATGCTTGCTGCACAGTAAGATACATTCATCAAACATTATACAGAATATATCTCATCATTTAAAAGAAGAGTTTAAACGAAACCTTTTAAGATGCAATCAGCGAGTAAATATGATGTCGTAAAAAACAACAGAACCAGATGAAATATCAATGAAAATGAATCGAAAAGTTGGATAAAGAGAGAACAGAACGTTTTCTTCTCCACGAGGTGCAAGCTCTTCCTGAGCAAACTCCAAGGCCTCTTCTATCCTCCCTTGTCGGATTAGTTCTATCAACCTTTGTTGTTGAAGATGGAAAAACAATTCGGGATTTGTGTCCAATATCTGCAACAACAAAAAAAGACGGTTTCTCTAACGATGAGAAAACTCGGACCAGATATGTTTTGCATTGCAATGAATACACATCAAAGTTTGAACGGTTCTTGAAGAAGAAGCTTCGTACCTCAGGATTTAAATCATTGACCTTTTCAATGGCATCCTCGACATTTCCGGATTGGACTGCCTTTTTAACGGCCATTCGATCCGTGATAGTTGCAATATCTGTTTCTGCTGTTTCCCGATAAGGAAGAAAACAGGGCTACACTAACAAACACGAAAAACAATAAGACTCCACCCGGGATTAAACCTGAACCGGGGAAAGGATACGCTTAGTTCCAGACTCCATTTGGAATTTCTCGGCAGCATCTACATGGCCTTCTGTCACAAGAAAATTCATCACCAGTCTATCCATGTCTTCTTTCCTAATTATGATCCCATTTAGCTTCTTCTCCCACTCTACCCTCGTAATCACTTTCTTGGACGTAGCCTGTGGGCGAGACGGGTCAAGATCACGACTTTGAATATACCAATACAAGTAGAGTCAAATTCTCATAAACATGCCGATACGAAGAACACGAGAGATGAACGAAATCGATTACCATCGCTGATTCGGTTTCTGCAAGTTGATGACGAATAATAACTCAGAACATTGACATTAGCCCATTAGTGTTGCTCCCATCTTGAATCAATCACCGGTACAAACACTACCTATCCATGAACGAAAAGAGCGGATTTTTCATGGAAACCTACTCCTGAATTCCTATCAAAAACCAGAATTTTTTCCCAAATCCCGATCAAACGGAATAACCCAAAATCTAGGGAATTTGCCTAAATGAGTACGAACAGCGAATGCCCAACAACACTTTCCAAGAAATTTCTCTTAGAATTTTCCAGAAAAAGTACCTGGAGAATTAAAAAAATAGAGGAAGCTTTCTGCGAAATTGTTCTGCAATTTTGCTGTGGATTCTGAATCCCCCGCTTCTAGATTGACTGCAAAATCTTCTCCTCCCTCGTTTCATATAATTTATGCACATTTTCTTCCTCCCGGGTTCGGATCCTAAAACCGGGTCCGAGATCGAACCGGTCAAATTGTTTAGAAATCATTAATGGGCCTCATTTGGGCCAAGTCCCATGATAGTTTTACATATTAAAAAAACTTGAAACAATTGTTTCAAGATAGAAAAAAATTGTGATTTTCTAAATTTTGTGAAGTATTTTTAGATTTTTAAAACAAATCGTGTAAAAACAAAGTCAAGTATCGTCCAGAATCATTGAATGATATGTACAAAATTGCTAATAGTTTATAAATTTAGGAAATTTGTAGGATTTTTTCGTTTTTTAATCTTATGGAATAAGTTTTAAAAATTTCAGATAAATATACAGTTTTTTTTATAAAAAATTTCACATAAATATAGGACCTCTTTCTCACTATTGTATTAAATCTTAAGCTTTTTAAAAATAATAAAATTTTAAACGATTTTAAAAAACATAAATTAAATGTAAATCTTTGAAAATTAGTTGAAAATTCAGGTCGCAAAAGTTTAGAAGAATTAATGCATTTAAAAAAAATTATAGTTTATTCTATTTTTATATATTGTATTTCCCTAAAACCAATATAATATTGTGATGTTTGAAAACTATTTAAAAATCCATGTGTTAAAAGTTTAGAAGAATTAATGTATGTTAAAAAAATATAGTTTATTTATTTATCTGTTTAGTATATATATATATTATAATTTTGTGTATTAATTTACGATTTTTCAAAGAATGAAGTGTGTATGTTCCACGCGGTCGGTACCAATTTCATGTTATAATAACATAATATTAATGTTAATACTAAAAAAAGTCTGACCATGTTTTCAGGACATTTTCTGTTCGTTAAAAAATATATTATTATTATTTTTATCATATAGTTTTTTTTTGTCAGACGAATCAGTATGACGGCGCATTTTTTATTTTGATAATTTAATGGAAATGTCCAATGAAAAATCAAAGACCGTAACCCCGACCGTTCCTTATTTAAATCCAATTGTACGTCTCTTCCCATTGCCTTTTTCAATTCGGAGGAAACAAAAACCTAACGACGCGAAGAAAAAGTCGCGTATTTCAACCAAACTTCCTCGAACTTTCCTTGAAAATTCTTCACCCTCCTATCAAATTCTTCAATCCTTCGTCTTCCTCTTCTCTCTCTCTCTGGCCAATTCTTCACATACCCGCTTCCGGATCTGTCGGATCCACGCTCTCGTTTCTTTGGATTTGGTTTCGATCTCCTTGTTGCTTTTTTGGATTCTCGTTCTGGATCTCGCTAGCTAGGGTTTTGGTCTGGTGAAGGGTTTTGCGTGATGGGTGACGGTGGTCACGGGTTTTTGCCGTCCGCTGGGTTTCCGGCGGACGATTGTCCTAGCGTCTTCGAATTTGACTACGACGATGATCTCGCTATTGATTTCGACACGATCTATCGTATTCTTGATGAGAAGCCCGATTCTGCGGAGGTACTGGCGTCTTGTTTTGTGATACAGAAGCAAGTAGTTGGAGAATTTTGATTACATGGGTCTCTATCTTAGTTCTCGTTAATCATTTTTTTTTGGAGAATTTGGTCCATTACTTTCACCCTATTCTTCCGAGAATCATGAATGAAATCCATTGTTTTGTTGCACTGAAATTAATGTCGGTGAATGATGGTATTGATCTTGGAGTTGTTCTTTTAGTGTATATTTGGAATGGACGTATGATTCACCCAATACTAACCTCTGGTGCTCTGGTTAAAACTTTTAGGGTAGTCAAGAAAATTTATCCCGAGTTGGTTCGTCTACAGAATCTGGCGAGCTCGAAACTTCACACTTACTAAATGGTTAGTAGATGCTGAAGACATGGCTCTTTATTGGATTCCTTTTGCTTTGTCTTGTCTCAGACCTATTTAGGTTGGTGTACTTCTTGATCTGTCAGAGAATGCATCGTGATTAGTCAAGAAAATTAATGTCACTTCACTTGGCAATTGCTTTTTTTATTATGTATTTCTTGACTAGGAGGATCTCAGGAGACTTGTTGGTCTCATTCTCGGGATTCGTATAGCTCCAAAGCATTGCTTGCTGGGTCAGGGGTGCCCAGTTGTTCATTCGATGATCATGTGAAAGTGGAATCGGGACAGGGTTCTTCACCAGCTCAGACTTGTTCCGCAAGTCTTAAAGATTGGTTTTCATTGAGCCAGGGGGGGCAGTTTACGGAAACATCTGGGGTGTCTCATTCCGATATGCAAGGTTGTAGTATATCATCTGGTCCTGTTGAGAGATATGATGCTGGTTTCTCTGGTCACGGTGGCAATATGATCTTTAGTCCTTTGAATTGTAGTGTTGACACTGGGCCAAAGCGTGATGACGAGATACTTGATCTTAAATGTATATGCTTCCTATGCTAAATTTTTTGCTCCATTACTTTCGGAAAACTTCACAGTCTTCATTAATCTGATGTTAAATCCTGCGAGTTCTTCTTATGAATTTTATATTGTTTTGCAGTTACATCTTGTAGGCCCACGACTCCATATCTAAATGGCGTGTCTGAAGATGGATTTGGGATAGGAACCACACAGAATTCCTTCAATATGTCTGCTCTCTGTCATAGTTCGAACTCTCTCAGTCATGGTGCCAGTAACAGCGCCCCTTCTGCAAAATATTGCTACAATACAACTGGTGCATCCTTGTCTGGAGCTTCTCACAGTTTCTCCCATAATTCAGCATTTCGGTTTTTCCCCTATAAAGAAGAGGCTACAAATGACATGAGGAATATAGCAAGTGAGTCTCAGTCTGATACCCGGATTGTTTTTGATCGGCATGGGAGACTAGATGGTGGATCTTATGATAGAGAACCAGTTCTCGATTTATTTAGCGCAAGAGAACACAGTTTCAAGTTTGAAGGCAATCCCTTAATTTCTCCTTCATGTGCTAAATCATATAATAGTTTTGACGGGCATTTAGCAGAAATGGAACTGAGACAGCCTATTACTTACAATGCTTCAAGTGGTAATCAGATGAATAAAGTTGTCCATATGACAGATAAACCTGTTTGTAATTTGACCGAGTCAGAGAACGTGATCTACAGTTCAATCCCGGGGAAGGATCTTGTGCGTCATGAAGGATCTACAGGCGGAGAAGCCAGACAGTTTTGGTCCAGTGTCCCTAATTGTTCCTTTCAGGAAGATGCTAAGAAGGAATATACAATTATGCCATCCAAGACCGCTTCACATAGTAATGATATTGGAAACAGAAGCTCTAGTATATTTTTTGATTCAAATACCTCTCTACAATATGAAGCAGATCTTGACTCGGGAACACAAAGTTCTGAACACTTCTGGATAGGAGACAATGAACATATCCGACCTAGGAGCATGGATGCTGATCATTTGAAAGTCAGTCCTGAATCATTTCAAAGTGCTTCGTCACAGTATGAATATTTCTCCGATGATGACTCTGATGTATGTATAATAGAAACTAACAGTCTACCTGTTCTGCCTCGCCAATCCCACGTTATGCAAAAGCCAGTTTTTTCTTCACAAAATTCTGTGGTTAGTCAAACACTGAATCATTCTAGAGACTTGAAGCTTCAACCAAACAAGGAACAACTGATTTTTCAAGCTGCATTGCAGGTTAGTGGTGTGAATGGTGTTAAGCTTTCTGCCTAATTGCTCTGTACATACCTATGTTTGTTCTCCTTATGTTGCTCCCTCTCCACCCAGCCCACCCTCTTGACTCTCCTCCCCTCCTCGCTCTGAATTTGGCAGATAAATAATTGTTTTGTGGATGTGTATTTCCTTTAGTTAGAATGTATGTTTCAGTGTCTATGCATCAAGTATTAAAGTTGAAGAATACTGTTTTGGCTGAAAAAGGGGTAAGTGGTTGCTGAACATGTTCTGTTGTTGCTAGTATCTATGTGGTGTCATATGAGATTGTATTTATATGATTACAACAAATGTAGATAAACTTTATCCTCTGACATTTATTATTCTTCTTCTATGGTTGCTTCCAAGACCTACATTTTGCTATTAAATTAGTGTTCGTATGGGCCTTTAATCTTGTTGCTGATCCAGGATTCCAGATTTTAGTTGGTCTAACTGCAGTGTGTTATCATATCATAACAGGATCTTTCTCAGCCCAGATCTGAAACAAGTCCCCCTGATGGTCTCTTGGCAGTCCCACTTCTGAGACATCAGGTTTGTATATTTGGTATCGCTGATGGATAATTAAAGGCGAAAGCTTTCCCCATGGATATATTCGAGGGGCTGTAGGATTAAATTTTTTTGTTAGGGGATAGGTTCTGCCTAAATAAAAGACCAACCGAGTTCGTATCCCCATCTAGTGGGGATGCTGGGAAAGGGAATATACTAGGCCACCTATACCCCTATATTTTAATGTAGAGAGATGGATTCAAACCCGCGACCTTAGGCCCCACGGGAAATGGTTTTACCGCTGAGCCAAGTCGACCCTTCAAATAACCTAAATAACTAGGTTTAGCATCTGAAAAATTATATTCTATGGAGGAGCTGGAATTTCTGTGTTCTATTGTTCATAAATCATAATAACATTAAATTCACAGATCTTTAAGCTTTATGGAATTCAGAATATTCTGTAAAGTATTGTCTGATGTTAGAGTTTGGCTCTGGTGGTCTTTAATCTGGAGCATTTGGTAATAGCTTCAGTGGTGGTTGATGGTGTTGTGTTTTGGTTCTAGTTTATACTTGTTTGTTCTTGGAAATAAATTGACCTTGACCATTGCATGGACAGCGGATTGCTTTGTCGTGGATGGTTCAGAAGGAGACAAGTAGCTTCCCCTGTTCTGGGGGGATACTGGCTGATGATCAGGCTAGTTTCTAGTCTTCTTAGGTTTCTCAGTTATCAACTAATAAGACAATACACTTTTTCTTATTTTTCATTTATCTCTGTATGCAGGGACTTGGAAAGACAATTTCTACTATAGCGCTTATACTGAAGGAACAACGTGCACTTACTGGAGCTTGTGAAGAAGGTTCCAAAAGAGAAATTTTTGATTTAGAAGGTGACAGTGGAGAAGGGCCACTTTCGAAACTTAATGGAGGAATCGAGGAATCTAATCAATCTCAGATATCACACGATGATGACAAAGTCGGTTTACAACCTTTAGGTAAAATGAAGGGACGGCCAGCTGCTGGAACACTTGTTGTCTGTCCCACTAGTGTTTTAAGGCAATGGGCTGATGAATTACGAAAGAAGGTGACTAGTCAAGCTAATCTCTCCGTCCTGGTCTACTATGGTCCCAACAGAACAAAGGACCCCTATGAGCTTGCAAAATGTGATGTTGTCCTTACCACATATTCTATTGTAAGCATGGAAGTGCCAAAGCAGCCTCTTCTTGAAGAAGAAGACGAAGAGGAGAAAGGTAGCTCCTTGGATGATTGTGGAAATTCATCTACTGAATTTTGCACAATCAAGAAGAGAAAAAATCCTCCAGGTGCCAAAAAGAAGTGCTCAAAGCAGAGGAAAGGTGTGGACTATGCATCTCTTGAGAGATTATCTGGTGCTCTTGCAAAGGTGTCATGGTTTAGGGTTGTTCTAGATGAGGCACAGAGTATCAAGAATCGTAAAACCCAAGTTGCGAGAGCATGTTGGGGTCTTCGGGCTAAACGTAGGTGGTGTTTGTCCGGCACTCCTATCCAGAATGCAATTGATGATCTCTACAGCTACTTTAGATTTCTCAAATACGACCCTTACTCTAGCTACAAATTGTTTTGCACGACAATAAAGAATCCCATCAGTAGGAGCCCAGTGAAAGGGTATCAGAAGCTGCAGGCTGTCCTTAAAACGATAATGCTTCGCCGAACCAAAGGTCAGTCTATATTCAAAATTTATTTGTGCTAATTAATTATCCATATATGGAAAAAGAAGCTTTAGATATGTTGATGGTTTTGTTAATACTGAGATAATATGTTTTAATGTTCACTAAGGTTCCTTGTATTTTATTTTATACTGGTAAAAACACACCAGGTACACTCCTTGATGGAAAACCCATAATATCGTTACCTCCAAAGTCCATTGAATTGAGAAAAGTGGATTTCACGAAGGAGGAACGTGATTTCTACTCCAGATTAGAATGTGACTCTCGTGATCAATTCAGGGTATGGTTATCAATTCACTCTAGTATTCCATTGAATACATTCTCCACATACTATGTATGTAAAACATGAACAATAAAATATATATTCACGTACTTGTGTACAAAAACACGCATGTGGGTATTGTATATGTATGTATCTTGAAGGTTTGCTCTTCTGCATTCTTGAAATTGTTTTGGTTTGTTTGTAACTCCTAAACTTTCTGTTATTGCCAGGAATATGCAGAAGCTGGAACTGTGAAGCAAAATTATGTAAATATTTTGTTGATGCTGTTGCGTCTTCGCCAAGCTTGTGATCACCCTCTTCTCGTGAAGGGTTATGAATCTAGTTCTACGTGGAAAGCCTCGGCTGAAGTGGCTAAGAAGCTTCCTCGTGAAAAACAAGTTTTTCTTTTGAATTGCTTAGAAGCTTCACAGGCTATATGTGGCATTTGCAATGTACGATTCTCTTACCTTTGAAAACTCCCTTCACCTCATTTTCTTTTGGCTTTATGATGAACATGGAAAACATTTCCTGGAACGTTATTTCACAGTGCAAGATAGAATCTAGGTCTCAGCTGGCTGACGGAAATAATGTTTTTTATGAACAGAAATTTGGGGAACACAATGTTTTTATCTTTTGTTCTTTTACTTTTGTGGTAATGCGTAGAGGTTTATGTCTAAAAGAAATACTTGGGTTTTTGTCATTTGTTACTTTAGTTGTCAAATCTCCTAACATTTTCCTTTAACCCTTCTTCATCAACAGGATGCACCTGAAGATGCTGTTGTTTCAACCTGTGGTCACGTTTTCTGCAAGCCGTGCATTTGTGAACACCTTACTGGTGATGACAATCAGTGCCCAAGTGCAAACTGCATAGTCAGACTCACTCTTGCATCATTATTTTCCAAAGGGACACTGAACAATGCTCTCACCGAGATGAATGGGATGGATGCTCCACTGGATTGTTCCACTTCAGGCCCTGTTGGGATTGATCAGCCCTGTAATGAAAATTTCCCATATGGGTCGTCCAAAATTAAGGCTGCTCTTGCTGTCTTGCAATCGCTGGCCAAACCAAAGAATCTGAGCTTAGCAAATGATTCGAATCAGACCTCTCACAATGGAGAAGTCCAGAAACTTGAAAAGTCATCTAGTGTTCCTGATACACCTGTTAAAAATGAGGGAAATAGTCTGGATGGTTCAATCAAGATAGCAGGAGAGAAAGCCATTGTGTTCTCTCAGTGGACAAAGATGCTGGACCTACTTGAAGCTGGTCTAAGAAGTTCGTGTATCCAATATAGAAGGCTTGACGGGACAATGTCGGTTGTTGCTAGGGATAAAGCAGTCACGGATTTTAACACTCTCCCTGAGGTACATGGGAAAAACGGCATCTTAAGGACTATGGTTCTAAAATGCTATACATCGTGATGGTTTCTGTGTTTATAAAATTAGCAACAATGACATAATGACATATATTTCTGCTGGTGCATTTAGGTTTCTGTCATGATAATGTCTCTCAAAGCTGCAAGTCTTGGACTGAACATGGTGGCAGCTTGTCATGTTCTAATGCTGGACCTGTGGTGGAATCCTACGACTGAAGATCAGGCAATTGATAGAGCACATCGTATTGGACAGACACGTCCAGTTACCGTGGTGCGCTTCACAGTAAAAGATACAGTTGAAGATCGCATATTGGCCCTTCAGGTCTGCATCGGTTCTCCCTTAATTTGCTCTTTCATTGGTGTAGCCCTATTAGCTATTTGAATGAATGGTGATGCTCTCTCTATAGGAAGTGCTCTTCTTTTGAACAAGTTTAAAGCCCTTTCTTTCCCGCACATCAATTCTTACATGTCTCATATTTCTTGATGCAGCAAAAGAAGAGAATGATGGTGGCCTCTGCATTTGGAGAAGATGAAAAGGGAAGTAGGCAGTCACATCTCAGTGTGGATGACTTGAAGTATCTGTTTATGGTGGATTCATGAGAGCTGGGTGAGGATCCATGGTGCTTTTTGACATCTCTGGTACATATTATATAGGTTTCGGGTTTTTTTTTTCTTTTCTTGTGCACATTAGAAGAAACATGTACACTGGAGAAGGAGAACACATACAGCTGACACTGCTACAGGTCTCTGAAAAGGAAGGATCGATTGCCACATAGAAGCTGATTTGATTATTCCACTGGATAAGAAATGTGAAAAGTTTAGGTATTGCAGAGAAGGGTATAGACAACAGGAGAGGATGATAGCTTTTTTAGCTTTGATGGCTTCTCTACACTTTTACTCACTCTTGGTCACACACTGTATAGAGAAAGCTTAGGGGGATTGAAAATGTTTAGGCAAATTGCATTATAGGACAGATACAGTATTGAAAGTTTCCTCATTTTTTCTAGTTATATTTTTTTTTTGTGGAAAAGAAGTTGCAGGAACAATGTGATTGATCAGTCTAATATTGAATTCTCTTTGTTGGTGTCTTCAGTTCATTGGCAAAACATGGCTGATTTCAAATATGGTGCCCAAATTTACAAAAAATGGTTCATTTAATAAATCTGGAAGAAACAAAGCCTGGATCTTTTGATCAAGAACATGTGCAAATCAAAACTTTTTGAGGCTTAACAAATGCAAACGACAATCATCCAACAAGACAATATATGGTTGATAAATTTACAAATGTGGTTGGCTGATTTCATATATCTAGAACTAAAAAAGCATGGAACTTTTTGATCGAGATCATATTACAAACCATCAAACCTGTGCTCCGTTTCCGCATCTGTCATTCAACCAACCCACAATATCGTTTCGGACGATGGCAATGTTCTCGTCTGGTTCACCGAACAGCATCGAATGCAGCATCCCCTCGTAGATCTTCAATGTCTTGTCTTTGCTCTTGGCCTCCTCGTACAATGCTCTGCTCACTTCAGGGTCAGTCACAACATCTGCACTTCCATGTAACACGATGAAGGGAATGCTCACATCCTTTAACTTTTCCCCCAAGTAATCTGTAACCCTAAGAAGCTCCATGACTGTTCCAAGCCTTGGTTTCCCCCTGTATCTCATCGGATTCTTCGCAGCGATCGGCTTCTTTTCCTCCACTTTGATCGATTTCTCCAACAGATCCTCCGTCGGTACAATCGCCCAAGTGGGCAAGAATCTGGACATCAGAATCAGGATCTGATCAATCGGCCATCTGGGTCTCACCTTGTCGGAGATCTTACACATGGGCGCGACCAAAACAGCGCCTTCAAACCCTAACGTGTCGGCGAAATGTATCAGGAGACACATCGCACCGCCCATCGATTCTCCGTGCAGGAACCGAGGCAAGCCCTGGAACTTGGGGTCTCGCTTGATCGAATCGAAGAACGAGACGCAGTCTCCGATGACGGCGTCGATGGAAGGGACGTAGCCGCGGACGCCGTCGGATCTGCCATGGCCTTCGAGGTCGAGAGCGAAACAAGCGAAACCCATCTGGGCGAGGAAGATCGCAGTGGCTTGGAATGTCCAGCTGACGTCATTGCCATAGCCATGGACCATGAAGATGAGAGCTCGTGGTGGGTCTGAGATCGGAAGCCATGATCGAGTGAAGAGGTTGAGACCTCTGGGAGAATTGAAGAAGGAATTCGAACCGATTACGCCTTTGAGATTGTAGTACTCGTCTTCTGGCGTATCGCCCCAGAAGTTGATCTTTGGCTCTTGCTGATGATGATCAGATTCAGACATTGGGGAGAGGGAGAGAGAGAGATTCTCTGGATACGCATGCGTCTAGGAAATTGGGGTTTGGGCCTTCGATTGATGAGTGAACGCGGGACAAAACGCTAAACGTTGACGCTGACTTGGTTGGCGTTTGACTGCGCGACCGCGTCCTGAGGTCCAGCTCGAAGACCGGAGAAAAATAAGATTTTATTTTAGGGGAAAAAATTAAAATGAGTGATCAAGATTTCACAGGAAAATATTGTAAATTCTCAAAATTAAATTTATAAATTAAGAGATTATATCTTATTTATTTGTGACTCGATTTACTTGTGTATGCCTTTTGAAATATAATGTTATATAAAAAATTCTTTCTTTTTTGAAATTATTATCACAGGAAATAATATATATATTCTAAGATCAAATTTTACGGGTCATAATTTTTTTAGTAAAAAAGTTATTATTGACATTAAAGGATAATATGTAAGATCAAACGATACTATTATTTTACCTCATTGTAATGCTGTATTTTATGGGTGCCATGGATGATGGCAACGAACGCATTTATAGTGTTAGGTATATAATCCATTCTAAATTGAAAACATATTTACAATATTAAATCAAAACCGTTCAAATGTATAATAATATAAAAAATTATCTAAATATTAAAATAAACAAATTTATATAAAAATCCGCCATTTTTTATTCTTAAATAGATTAAAACTTATTTAATGAGAACATATATAATGTATAATAGGAATATATAAGAACCGAACTATAAATTAAGATGGATACAAATATATATATTTAGGATTAGAAGTGACAAGAATTGGATCTCTGTTTATAAATAAGATGAACTCGAACGGGATTGTATATATTAGTATTTATCCAATAATTGGTGGTCATTGAGAGGTAATAAAGTCATTTTAAAGTCATGGATTTGATTTTACTATTGGAAAGACGAGTGCAATTAATTATGTGACTAGAAGATTGACTCCGAATCTAGAAGGATTAAGTTGGTCAAAGATTCGAAGGTCTAATAAATCTCATAGTTATAAAAAAAATAAATGAAATTAAATGTAAGATTATAAGTTTTAATTAGCAGTGTAAATATAGAGTCAAAAAGGCTCTCTCGCATAATAAACTCGTGTATGGATAAGAATTGCAGGTAAAAAGACAAAAGGCTTAATGAAGCTGTTATCATTTCCGTCCGAACTCTCTTCTTATCCTAATTACCTCACTAATGACGCCACTAATTCCATGCCTTGATTATTATGTATTCCTATCAATTGCGTTTTGACCGTTGAAAGTTGAAATATAACAGTCTTTTCGCATTATTTCTCTAATTTGATTGGGGGCGGTGGCTTGGACTGGCACCTCTCTCGGTCTTATGTTTTGTTTCTTTCTTTTCAAACAAATGAATTTCTAAAATTACGTTGATTTGAAGAGTACATTCATAAATTTACATATAATTATAAATATATTAAAAGAAAATAAACATAAACGTATATAATCTTGTTTTTATCCGGATACCCATGAGAAATTCTGTCTTGGTCTAGAAAAATTCGAACCCATACCTTTTTTTTTGTCAATCACGAGGTTCACCTAGACCTTCGACCCAACCGACATCCCTTGGACCCGGAAGCAGTCTTTGAACACGCAGCTTTTGGCTACGCCTCTCCCTCCCCCGCATGTCGGATCGAACCCTTGACCTGTAAGAGGCACAGCCTCACATCCAACCCAAAGGTATCACTCGACCACAGACATGTGGGTGAACCCATACCTTTGGTCCTGGTTTTTGGTTCCATTGCACTTGTTTTCGATATCATTTGTTAAATACATGTGGTACCGGGCATTCGAAAATCAATAACTTTTAACTAGATATCAAGGGTTCGAACCCTACTTTAGGAATGAAAACAATATTTGAGATTAGTTTTTTATCGTTCCGTGCGTTGCCTAAAGATGAACAAATATTATTGGAAGGTTTAAAGGTGTCGATTCATAATTATAAACTGATTAGTGATCAATCCAAGAAGAGGAAATTAAAAATCAGCAGCTTTTAGGTAAACGTCCACCCTAGATCATATACTGTAAATATCATTTTTTGTAAGGCAAGTTAATATTTTGATCACTTTTCAAATTTTGTATGCATATATTGGACCGTTTCACAATGGGAAACGCACGCACGGCAATTACAGAGCAGATCTTAGAAGAAGAACATGCAAATGCGCATGTCGCAATTCTTTTTAGCTAGGGTTTGTATGCCTAAAACATGTATAGTGTTACTTTTTCCTTCTGTTCTTGATTTTTTTTTCCTCACACTCGCTATAGGCTTTTTGGATGCGACATATCGTGTAAAAGAGTCTGAGAGACGAACTAAGAGCATAAGAATACGTCAGAGTGAGGGTGGAACGATCCGGTTTATGTCATCGCATGAAATAGAAATGCAGTCCAAATCGAATACTTTGATGGGTCCATCGACGACAAATCTAACTCCTGTAGGGCATTACACATGTACATGTGTATATACATGCATACGTACATACATATACATACACTGTGTTAAGATTCCTTTTGGGGTTTTTTTTTTCTTTCATGTAATCCTTAGAAGAGCTGTGACAACAAAAAAAAAAAGGTTGAATAAATGCTTTCCCTTTAATGGTGACGACTAACATGCAAATTCTTTTTTCAGTGCGCTTTATCTTTTACGAGCTCATATTATTTGCCTCCCTGACTATCTCTGTGCACCGGTAATACCCTTGTCTGCCAAATATGCTCAAACTCATACATACATACATACATACATACATACATACATACATACATACATACATACATACATACATACATACATACATACATACATACATACATACATACATACATACATACATACATACATACATACATACATACATATATATCCCTTTGAACATTGCCCCTTTGAACATTGGACCAAAGAGAGCAAAACCCATAGACATTCACCATAGGTAACCCCAAATTTGGTATGTTGTCTATTGCAAACGCAAACCGGCAAAATTCAACCAACACACACACATATATACATAAAACAAAATTAAGGATTAAAATATCTACGTGTGTGCTTATGACAGGAGATGTTGTCTTAATTAAAAGACATTGCATTTGACATTAACCACATAAGATCTGTTAGCCAATAAGCTTAATACACATATATAGAATATATATATATATATATATATATTTTGTTTATTTTCACAGTGGCTTTGGAGATGGGGACGAGGATATTATTTTAGTATCATAATATATATTATTAAGTGGACCTCCATTGGCCAATATATGGAGTCTTGGTACAATAGTTGCGGTCCCCATATTGGGCACCACTGTCTACTCATCGATAGTTATTTTGTGTGGCATCATGAATATATATATATATATATAATAGTAACAATACATTAAAAATACAAGTGATTAATGTAATAGGATATGAACAGATCAGTCTTATTGGACCCTATAAGCCATATATGATATATCATGCACAAAAGAAGAATGTAATATAGAATATTATAAAAAGTTATATTTATTAGATTCCATATATAGCCCTGTAGTGGTTATTCCCTAATTTAAAGAATTTCTAAATAGGATTGCTTATATAGTTTGGATGTATCCAACCTTCAACAAACTTCAATTGGGTATTATATATATAGTTTTCTTTTACGCGGTGAATATACATAACATATAATACAATTCAAAAATAAATATCTCTTATAGATGTCAATATGCATAACCAAATTCATTCAAATCAGGTATCCGAATCGAATTGAACCAAAAATTTTGATTAGATAAAATTTTCTTCAATTAAATAGGAATTAAATATAAAAAATAACCCAATGAAAAAATAAAATCTTTTAGAAAATGATTCTTTTAATACAAATCAAATTTGAACAAATATAATAAAAATAGAAGTAAAATAATATAACAAACAAATGATAGTTTTTTTAAAATCTAAATCCAAACTCCAAAATAGTCAAATTAAAAACAGAATGAAGTCCGAAATATATACAATAATCCTCTAAACCTACCGTAAACATATATATATATATATATATTATCTATTTAATGTTTTTGGGCACTATCTCATATATATAATATTTTATTAATGTGTGGTAATATATCCACGTTGTGTTCAATATATATATATATATATATATATATATATATATATATATATATAAAA
>NW_010965019.1:2296284-2316486 GCF_000463585.1 Tarenaya hassleriana
TATATATATATATAAGAAATAGAGATATGGATTGAACGAAAATATCACAGACGAAAGAGAGATTGATTTCCTTCTCATTTCTCAACAAAGAAAGTTGGAATCCATGTCACTGCCATTCACCAAACCACTATTTCTTATTTATTTATTATTATTTTTATTTTTTCTCCCTCGAATTTAAGAATAAAAACGCATAAGGTTCGCCACAAAACTCCATCTTTCTACTTTGTGATGATGATCAAGATTCCTTGAAAAAATTGTTCTTTTTCTTTTCAAAAATAATTTTCAATTGAAATTGGCACCACCAATTTGGAATATATACCTATTTGTGTTATTTTATTTAATTTTGTTCTGCTCTGTTGCACAGTCAAAGATATTGCAACGTGCCATGTCTTTGTTTATCCTCGAATGGATATTTTTTTCTCAAAAATAAAATTAAGAATATTCCGCATCAAAGCCTATTTAATGACGTTATAAAACTGGTATTGGTCGATTTCATGTTATCTTGATATTGATCGGTCCATTGAATAAAAACTTTATTCTTATTCATTTCATTTCATTTCCTTTTTAACCTATACGAGAAATATTTATTTAAAATTAGTCACTCAAAATTTGGCTTCAAAACCGTATTCTAAATTACCAATGATTCATATATTTATCCAAGTTTGAGTGGCCTTATTGTAATAGAAAATACAAGACATAATTTTATCACATGTTGAAATCTAGATGCGGAGATATATATTTATCCACACTTCTCCGATCTTCTAAGAGATATTGTTGGACTAAACGTTTTGTAAACTTTCGTATTATAAAAAAAAATTCTCATATTTATTTTTAACATATGTTTTTAATTTTTTTTTATTTTTTACGTCTAATTTATCATTTCTAAATTTAGATATTCAATTGATTGATCTCTAATCGAAAACTAGATATTAGGTTGTTTAAATCTGATGTTTTGAGTATTTTCAAATTTAATTTCGTATCTACGAAAATTAACCAAAATAATATTCATATATTTATTGGATATTGTACTCTAAATTTCTATTCGATCAAATTTTCTGTTTTTATATAAAAAAAAATTGAATATTCACGAGCATTCAAAATCAAATTCGAATCTGAAAATATGTGTTGTTTTTAGTTTATAATTTTAAAAATATATTTGTAATATATCTTCATAAATATAAAAAAAAATACATTTTGATCTTTTCAGCTTTTATAAAATTTGGATATTTACCGATATCAAATTGTAAAAATTTGTAGACAAGCGAAAGATAATCTTCTTAATAAAAATCAAATTCAAACCCGAATTTCATCGTATAGGCAAATCTGAGTAATTCCAACCCTTGAAGATTTATTTTTCTACAAGTTCAACCATATAGATTAAGATTTCTTATATATTACAAACCTAGCTATGTATAATGTATTCAACTCAAAACGATTAATATACATACATATATATATATATATATGTATAAAGTAATCACTCTCTCTTATATTCATGCTAAGAATATACATGCATATGTGTACATACACACATATCATCCCATATTCATATATATACTCTCCATAATTAAAAGCTTAATTAGGCCTAATGTGGGCCTAATTATATCCTCCAATTTCGTAGGTATATTAGGTTTTTGTTGTTTATGACGTGATAAAAACCCATAAACAGTTAAGTGCTTCATCCACTCCCATGTATACAAGTCAGAGTGTAAGTAAGAATAATCCAGAAACTGCCCTATAAAAACCTAAATCTTTTAGGGTTGGAATTATTCGACAAACTGAATGCCACGTAGGACTATTCTTCCATATCCACTTATATATAACGTTTTTATTTAAATTTCAATCTCTCCACTTCACTTTCGTCGGTTATAAATACACATGTTGGGGTTTGTGTCTTAAAACATCATTTTGAGTATTGACAAATAAACCCTTTTGTACTCTCACTCTAATTATCTGATTAATCTCTCTCTTTTTTCTCCTCTCTCTCTGTTTGTGTTCTAATTATAATTATCCAATGGATTCACATAATAATGGCTCCATTGCTTTGGTTCTGAGTATTGTTTTCGTGTTCTTGGAGGTTGGGTCATGCGTTAGACAACATGGGTTTGATATGCCAAAGGAAATGGATTTGTCTGCTAACGGAGATCTTGTCACGAACTTGCCTGGACAACCCGACGTTCAATTCAAACATTACTCGGGTTATGTCACAGTCAACGAATCCAACGGTCGTGCTTTGTTCTACTGGTTTTTCGAGGCCATGGATCTCCCAAACGACAAACCTCTAGTCCTCTGGCTCAATGGAGGTAAAACCCTAAATAAACAAAAGTGATTATATTGATTCGTTTACATGTCCTAAGATGCGTGAAAACAAGAGAAAAAAAACGTGTGTTTGCTATGTTGTTGTTGTTGTTGTTGTTGTTGTCTAGTGAGGGGACACATCTAGGGTTTATAATTTATAAATGTATTATATTTATATATGTATATAGGTCCTGGTTGTTCTTCTGTGGGATATGGAGCAACACAAGAAATTGGTCCATTTCTCGTGGACACCACAGGAAACGGACTTAAATTTAATCCTTACGCATGGAACAAAGGTAAAGATTGTAACTTCACATCTAGTTTGCTTCTAGATTCATGCATTTGTGTACTCCACTACTTTTGACTATATATATATATATATGTATGTATGGTGTATGTATGTATCATAACGAGCAAAAGGGTATATTATAATTAATGTTGTTGCTGATGCAGAAGCCAACATGCTGTTTCTGGAATCTCCTGTTGGTGTTGGCTTTTCATATTCAAACACAACTAGTGATTATAAAAATCTTGGTGATGACTTTACAGGTAATTCACTCTTGTCCCTATATAGTTGTACAATAATATACATACTTTTCCCATACATATACATACATATATATATATATATGTATATACAATTAGTTCAATCCTTATGCATGTAACCACGCAGCACTTGCTTTATATGATATCAGCGAATGACGCTTACGTTTTCCTGCACAAATGGTTCGAGAGGTTCCCCTCTTACAAGAAAAGAACGTTCTATATCGCTGGAGAGAGCTATGCAGGTTAATAGACGATGAATCTCTGTTGCGTAGATTCCATGGTTTCAATTCAGAAGAAAAAAAAAATTGGATCTAGCGTTTTGATTCTCATTACGGGTTTGTGCAAACTTGTTAAAAAACTTTTGCAGGGAAGTATGTGCCTGAGTTAGCAGAGGTTATTTACGACAACAACAACAAGAACCCGTCTCTAAGAATCGACCTTCAAGGCATCTTGGTACGTAAGCAAAGAGGGTGTCTCGATCCAAGATTTGGATCCATCTTTGATGTGATTCTTTTTGTATGATATATATCGATCGATATAATCTTCGGATATTTCAGCTGGGCAATCCCGAGACGTCGGATGCTGAAGATTGGAGAGGATGGGTGGATTATGCGTGGAGTCACGCTGTGATTTCAGACGAAACGCACAGAGTGATAAGCAGAACCTGCAATTTCAGCAGCGACGATACGTGGAGTAACGACGAATGTAACCTAGCTGTGGAAGAAGTGCTGAAGCAGTACCACGAGATCGATATCTACAGCTTATACACGTCCGTTTGCATCGGCGATTCAGCACGTTCCGACGTTAAAGCTGCGCAATTTCAGATCAAACGCTCCTCCAAGATGGTATATATGTGAAAATACTGAATCTTCTTCGGGTCTGAAACTTGTTTTATCACGATTCACGTCAACGTTTTTGCGATATTATCCTTTTTGTTTTAATGGTAGATGCCGAGACTGATGGGTGGATACGACCCGTGTTTGGACGATTACGCTCGAGTATATTACAACAGACCGGATGTTCAGAAGGCTCTTCATGCAAGTGATGGTGTTAATCTCAGGAACTGGAGCATTTGCAAGTACTTGTCTTTTGTCTTTATATGAATGATTTCTTCGTTCACAAGTAATATATACGCTTGTCTGAATATAATCTCTGTTTTTTATCCGGGTTTTCCGGTCTTTTCGAGATTCAGCATGGAGATTTTCAGTAATTGGTCGGACTCCAAGCCATCTGTTTTGCCGATATATGAGAAACTCATCGCCGGAGGATTAAGAATATGGGTTTACAGGTATTAATGACAAATCTGTTGGTGAAAATGAATTCAGAGAACACATATTATACATCTCTACACGTTACACATTATGAAATGGATCTGAAACTTTGATTACAATAATTTCAATTCATGAGAGTTTACTTCCTATCCAAGAAGCTTCCCTCTCTCGTCATTCCATCCCTTTTGCTGTCTTTTCATTCCTCTGATTTCTCGTTCTGTTGTTTTCGGATTATGAAATCAGTGGAGACACAGACGGGAGAGTCCCGGTCCTTGCGACAAGATACAGCTTAAGTGCTCTTGAATTGCCCATCAAGGCAGCTTGGAGACCGTGGTATCACGAGAAACAGGTAACAAACAGGCAAGATCTAGTTGCTTAATTATTCAGAGATATGTTTCGGACAATGTTTTATAAATGGAAAGGTTTCCTTTTCTGGAAAACAGGTAAGTGGGTGGGTTCAAGAATACCAAGGCCTCACATTCGCAACGTTCAGAGGGGCAGGACATGCAGTCCCTTGCTTCAAACCGAGCAGTTCTCTCGCCTTTTTCTCGGCTTTTCTCAGCGGTGTGTCTCCGCCTTTATCCCGATAGAGAAGCAAATATATATTCGATGTTATAAAATCTCGAAGAAGAAAAAAAGTTACAAGATTTTGGTTTGGTTAACATGTTAACATGTCAAGAGGAACAAGAAGAAGCAAGGAGAAAGATGCAATGTTGCTTGATAAACAATATAATGAAAAGAAAAACCGTTGCTTAAATTTTGACGGTCCAATCAATTTTTTTTTTTTATAATTCGAAAGTTCACCGTACCTTAGCCCAATTAAATCTCCCTCAAAGATCGGATAAGTTCAAGGTGCCTTTTGGATTTATTACGATGAAACACAAAAGCAAACTATATATTACGATAACAAAACAGATTGACATATGATGTTCATATTTAACCTCAAAACACTGCATATATATCGTCAACGGAAAACAGAAATATTAGAGCATATATTAATTAATTAATTATGTAAACTTAAATTTGCATGAAATATTTCATGGATACAGAGAGAGAGAGAGTAACGTTTTCTGTGTTACACTTTCGATTAAAAGTGGAAGGGAAAAAAGACAAATGAAAAATGCAAAATAGCCTTTGTTCCACTTCAATTATTCGGTGGAGGTGATAGTCATAGTTGTAGTAAACCTATGTGGGTGTGTGTATATATATTACATGTGTATACCACGTACAAGAAAACATATGTATAGGTATATATGTATATATGCATTTCTTTTTATAGCCGAGAAAAGAAAAAGAAAAATATAGATATACAAGATCAGCAAAATATAAGTATTGTATATATGCATGCACGCATCTATATTTGTAAGTGTGTATATGTATATATGCATGCATTATGAGGTCCAATTAATGTTGGGAAGCTGAAACGCCTGTCTTAAAACTCCATGATGATGATGGTCAGCAAGAGACGAATCGATAACTCCATTTCCATGAAACCCTGAATTCTGAGGAATCTCACGAAGTAGAGACACAAAAGAGTTGTTGTTGTTGCTGTTGTTGTTGTCGTTGTCTTCTTCTTCGATGCTGTTGTTGTTGTTGTCGACGCCATTGTTGAGATCTCCATGAAACCTCTTGTTTTGTAAGGAAGACGATCCAAAAGACCCGGAATTAGTGTCACTAATCCAATACTGATGATCGTTATTAGACAGCGTGGGATTATTACGCTTGATCAAGGGAAGATGGTCCGACCCATTTGAGCTTGAAGATACCACCATAGTACTGCAGTCCATGAAGAAATGTTGTTCCTCGTTGTTGTCTAGCACCGACGAGGATGAATTCGCCGACGATTTTTGGTTTTGGTGATGAAGATTTTGAACTGTTGCTATCATGCCATCCATTAGATCCTCTCCTGCTCTTTGGTCCATTGGTCTATGTGACGTGTTTTTCTTGTAAATTCGGCATAGGACCCAATCGTCAAGCTGCGTTTATAATTCAAAAACCCCGTTTATGTAATCGACAACTAATTTTTTTTATCTAAATATTACGTAATATTATGGTAATATTGTAAAACATCTATATATATAATATCGAAATATAGCAAATTGGAGAAATGTACGCTTTGTGCATAAAACTATTTCTGAATCTAGAGTTAAACCAGCAAGCCACCATTCATATTTTGAGATCATTCTAGGACTATATAATATGCCGATTGTAACGTTTGTCTAAATATTCCGTAATATGATAACAATGTTGTAGAATAATTTCTACATATCAAATTGTGAAAAATTATGTTTTGTGCATAAAACCATTTCTTTGTGCTACTAATCTAGACCCTTTCATATATGTTACGAGATCATTCGAGGACTATATATATATAATATATCGATCTTGAATCGTGTATTTTGCGAAACCGATATTTCTTAACGTACCCGCAATGAGGATTTCTTAGAGGACGATAGGTCGGGTTTGGAGTTGGGAACGTCGCCATCGATAAGGCGGTATTCGTGCATGATCCAATTGGTTTTGATGCCTTTGGGAGGTTTGCCTCCATAGAAAACAAGGGCCTTCTTCACACCGACCTTGTGGTGGCTATTAGACGTTAAAATCGGTTTGTCGGTTCCGGTGGCTTTCCAATAACCGGACGTCGCAGCCCGGTTCGGTCTAGCTCCGTTCGGGTACTTTCTGTCTCTAGGGCTGAAGAAATACCACTCCTGTTCTCCAAATGTTGCCTTGCCTGCATTTATTACAACACATAAAAAGCAAATCTAAATCTCTATGTCATACACATATGTGTGTATATATATATATATACTGTGGTGGACTCAAAAAAAATTTCAAAGGGGCAACAATCATAAATATTATATGAAATACAAAAAACTAATAAATATATATCATCACAAAAATATTTTTTTACAGTTAAATTCTGCAGTTTTTCATTGTCTTTAAAAATCTATTCAAAACAATTTCATTTATAACTGTTTAAAATATATTTTTTTTTCTATAAAACAAACTAGCCACTCATTCAAAAACTGATCGTCAATTCGACTATGCAAAATTGTTTTATTAAGATTCAAAATTGCTATATAAATGATTAATTTTGTATTTATCTTGTTAAACGGATTATTAAAATTTTGATACTGTATAATTTCTTTTGAAAAATTTATGAATTGGTGTGTCTAT
This sequence comes from Tarenaya hassleriana, assembly GCF_000463585.1. Taxonomy (NCBI): domain Eukaryota; kingdom Viridiplantae; phylum Streptophyta; class Magnoliopsida; order Brassicales; family Cleomaceae; genus Tarenaya; species Tarenaya hassleriana. The sequence continues at coordinate 2,303,577 of NW_010965019.1, forward strand.
TAAATCAAATCAATTATGAGATTTAGAGTTAAAAAAATGGAGAGGCACTTAAATTTTAGTGGGATATTATTATAATTTAATTAAAACTATAAATAATATTTCTTTTTTTAGATGTGAATGGGGCAAGTGCCCCACTTATACATAAGTAGGTCCGCCCATGTATGAACATGTCATGTCCGGATTGACTTAGGTTGATTTAAAGGGTATTGTGGTAATTTTACACGATAATATATCTAAGTTTATGGTACACACATTAAAATAAAAGGAAAATAAACTCAGTTTAACTTCTATCCACATGTACCCATGAGAGAAACTAGGGGTGGACCTAGGAGTGGTCATTTCGGTTATTAACCGAATAACCGAGCCGAACCGAACCGAATAAGACATAACCGTATCCGAACCGAATTCGACATTAAAACCGAACGGTTATGATTTATTTAAACCCGAAAAACCGAAACCGAAACCGAACCGAACCGAATAAAAAATAACCGAAAAAACCGAGAGAATAACCGACATTTTCTTTGGAAAAATGAACTTTTTACCAAAACCGAACCCGAACCGAAAAATAACCGAACCGAACCGAACCGGAATTTATATAAAAACCGAATGGTTATAGTTTTTCTATAACCGAAATAACCGAATCCGAATATAACCGAACCGAACCCGAACCGAAACCCGAATTGGCTACCCCTAGGTGGACCCATGAATGGACGTTTCGATTCGTTCCGTAAAAATATAGCGTTCACAAATTTTGATATATATTTTTATCTTTTCATTCAAAATTTGTGAACGGTATATTTTTACAGAACTAAATCGAACCGAATCGAATTTTATAAAATTTTTAAAAAACCGAATTTTTTTTAAAAAATATAAAATTTTTAAACAAAAACTGAAATCAAACCGTAACGAAATCAAAACCGAACCGAACCGAATAATATACATGACTAATTTGATACAAATTTTAGAATATTCAATAAACCGTTTTTGGACCGAACCGCTTAACTTATGAATCGAATATCGAAATATTCACTCCTAAGAGAACCCATCATGTTTCGAAAAAAATTTGAATTCGAATTCATGGTATGAGTTTTTGGTCTTGTTGTATCCATATTCGTTGGACCCAGAAAAATTTCTAATTGAGAATAATCTTAAATTTATTATAATTTTTTAGAGGCAAATTTAAATTTATTATAGAAATATTTGATAGTTTTTATTTAAATTAATTAAAGAAATTACAATTTTTAATAAAAGGAATGGTGTATATAGGATCCCATATTGCTAATGAATTGGGTCCACCGCTACCCATATTCTTTCTCGTTCCTAGAGAGCACCCGTCATCTGAGTATCCAAAAACCCGTGGATATCGGGTATAAACGCCCCGTACGGACCGTACCCTATCCAAAACTATAAAGGCGCAAACTTGTCTTTCGGACACTTAAGTTAATAAAGGACCGTAATCGTGATCAAGTAAATATAGCAAAAATCGAAATTCTATCCGATCAACATTCGTTGTCGGATCTCAATTGTACGCTCTTAAACTGTAGATGAACCTACATTAAAAAAGAAAATCCGATTGAGATGAGAAGAGAGGGATGAAATTACATGGAAGCTCCCACGGATCGAACTTGTAGAGATCAACCTCGGCAATGATCGAGACTGGAAGCGGAATGGACGCAACTTTCTTCTTAAGATAATGAACCACTAGTTCTTCATCCGTTGGATGAAACCGAAATCCCGGAGGTAACGAAGGATGCGACGATTTCGTACAAGAATTCGCACTCTCCATCGAATTAAAATCCTCTCTCTATATATAAAACTAAACAATAAACAAAAAAGAAAATTGGGAATCACTTCAAGAATTTAGAAAGAGGTTCAAAGGTTGGGATATGAATGAATGTGTTATAAGCAAAAGAGCAAAGGGGTGTGTATGGGAAAAATGGGTGTGTTTCTGTTCGTGTTAGGTTTTTTTATCTTTATTTTGTGTATTTGTGACGAGAGCACCGAATGAGGAAACGACACGTGGTAGTTTGTGAGGGGTGGGGTCCACATTGCGGCCAAAACGCAGCGAATTAGGGGAAGGCAGGTTTTGGAACTGTCATGCCGTTCTTATGCCCATTAACACACAAACCACACACCTTAATTATTATTATTATTATTATTATTTTTTATGTATGATTAATTAATCTTTCATTTAGTTTCTCTTATTATAAGAAATGGATGTATTGTACTTATGGATGATTCAAACGGATTATTAAAGTTAATAGCTTGTTATTGATTTATACAATTGATCGTACCAAAACGATGAATAAGATAATAATTTTATATATTTAAGTTATTTCGAAAGATTCTGGTATGGTATTAGTGTAAGAAATTTAATTTGGAAATATAACTATGGGTTAGATATTTTAATTGGTTCGGCATTTTCAGAAACATTATTAGGATTACAAGTCTTTCATTTTTTTTAATGGTGTGCATGCCTATATCCTCAAATTTAATCATTTTATGTTACCGGTTCACATCATGTGTATGAACACATTATTTGTTAAGTAGAATGTAAGAAATCTGGGGAATTAATTCGAGGTGGTAACAGAAATAGTAAATTTTTGGAATCCAAACGAAAATCGTAATCATAAATAAAACAAAATAAAAAATTAAAGCTCTCGAGGTGGAAAATCCATTTTTTGAAATATTGGGCATGAAAAACACGTGACACAATACCGGGCAACTTGCACGTGTAAGACACAATGAAATTTACCAAAGCAAAAGAAAGTGTCAAACGTTGAAAAATAAAACGAAACCATGGGACATTAATAGAATAAAATTCTCAACCTCTTTTATGTTTCAAAGTAGTGAATTCATTAACGTATTACTTCATGTTTCAAAATTTGAACGACTTTTCATGTGTCGGATTTCACATTCTTTGGACCTATTAAAGATTTATTCAACCTCCCGAATGAAAATTTATTACTAAATATCCAAATATAAGCGCACATGCGACGAATAAATCGGTACGAGATGTATTATTAATTCATGGACAGATGTTTGCAATTTGTAAGATTTTTTATTTTTCTCGCTACAAATAATTTCGTACTGGTAAGCTTTCACATGAAATTCAAAGGATTATACATATATATATATATATATGTCATACAAACTTCATCATTATAATCGTTATTATTATATTTTTTTCTTATTTTGATTTAACTCATATATATAGCTTTCGTTTATCATCAACCGCAAAATTAATACATGTATTATTATATTATATTTTGATTGATTTTAACTGCTTGGAAGTACAATTACGGATGTTTGTAATGGAATATATTATGCAACAAGGCACATTTTATTGGTTACATGGCCTTGGGCTATAAAACTCTGCACACGTCCGAAAAACTCCAAAACAGGTTCAATATTGTATAACCGATTTTAGAGATTTTAATATTTTGAAAGTTTTGAAATGCTAAAGAATTCCTGTGAATTAAAAAATGAATATTCATAATCTATTTATGAAGTACATTTTTGCGCCGAGATCTGAAGATATTCTAATTTCTGGATCGATGGAGTTTGTATGTTATTTGGTTTGGTATTTTTATTGAATTTATAGTTACATAAATTCTTTATAAAATTAAAAAAAAATCCGCTTAATTAAAAAAATAATGCTTAAAAAACCAATGTCGGTTATGTATTATTAACCAATAATCAATAATAAAAGAATGGACGGCCTTACAACTTACAAGATGTCGCTCGGTTACAAGTAAGGGGGGAAAAAACAAAGAACAAAGAGATGTATGTTTAATACAACATATTGAAATGCCCATAAAGAGGCGATCGATCGACCGACCGATGCTAAGATATGAACAAATTCAGCTCCAAATTATGAGGAGAAAAAATCAATTCAATGAATGAAACAACGAATTAGAAAACAAAAAAAAAAAAACTTGTAAAGTTTTCCAAGATTAAAGAAGGGAGAAAATGCGCCTGACTTTGAGAAGAGTGTTGGGGTTGACGTAGCGAGCCATGTGCGTGTACGTGGGGTTCATGCCACGCTGCTTCTCCTCCTCCACTTCCACCAGATTCTTCGTCACTGCTTCCGACGCCATCTCCAGAAGCTCCGACCAATTTCTACGCACGACAAACGAAGTTCCATGAAACTCCAAACCCGTTTTGTTTTTTGTAAAATAAACCCCGATCGACATGTTAATCGGGTTACGCTATTGCGTGTGTTTTACGATGAATTCATGCCATGCATCTAGAAACCCTAATCGGTTTTATGTTTTTTCCTTGCTAAAAGGTTATAACATGCATTTGTTTTTGGACAACAACGGTGTTTTACTACTCTTTAATATATCACGTGTCGAATGATTAGCAAACAACCTATATATATATATACACCAAAATGATTTATCTACGCAGTGAAGAGGAATGAAATTAATAAAGAAGAAGAAAATCTACAGGAAGCAAACATATATAAGAGAGAGAGAGAGATAAGCACCCATTAGATGAATCGAACGTGAGTCCGACGGTGTACTTAGCCTCCTCTAGAGCCCACCGGAACCTCTCGATCTCGCTGGCCGGACGTTTTCCGTCATCTTGAACGGACAGTTGCGAGGGTTTGACGTCGTAAAAGATGGGAATAACCCTTTTCTTGGACTCCATGAGCAAGGCGAGCTCGTGGAGACAGAAGTAGGAATCGCAGTAACGCGGAGAGAAAACGGCGATCCCTACCCCGCAGCCTCGTATGGCTGCGTCGATCTCGCCGAAGAGCCTGTCCCCCGGCTTCATACTCTTGTTGTCCAAGAAAGCATTCAATTTCAGCCTCGTGAAGTGGTTGTACAACAGTCCCGATATCGTTCTTTTCGTATCGATGCCTCGATGATTGATGAAAACGTCACAAGGGTTAGGGCACATTTTCGGCTCGCATATTTTGTATGCAGTAGCTTTTGTAGACGACGCCAACAAACGCTGCATTTGGAGGTATAGACGTACGTATTTATGATATATGTAAATCGATCGGAAGCTATAAAAAGAGATGGAGGAATTCAGGAAGAAAGAGATGCGTTCGTACAATTACAAAAATAAAAAATAAAAAGAGATGCGTTCGTTGTCTGTATATATATATATGTGTGTGTGTGTGTGATGGTACGTTATAGGCTTTGAAAAATGCTAAAGAATATTGAAATTTAGTTATTGAATTTAGGGAATAGAATTCAAGGACGAATACCAAGTTTTCTAACAGTTGGACTTTTGAGAAAATACTCAGGCTTTTCAGTTGACAGGGAAACCGTATGGAACTCTTTTGACTCGCAACTTAGTTTTGTCTTTCTTTCTTTTTTTTTTTTAATTATTATTTTATTCGAATAAACAATTTAAAAAAGGTTGTACGTTGTAAACCCTTCAAAGACGTTCCCAATTTTCTCTCTTTCTTTTTATTTGTTTTACAAGGCTTTCCATTGGTCTTAACTCGTTATATCCTTTGAAACGGTCACCATCTCTAAGCTTGTGCTTTTTTATATATTATATATATATATATTAATATACTTGGGAAGCACTCGCACAACACTAATTTCAAAAAAAAAGTTCATTTATACATTTAGAAATTAAAATTATTTATAAATTCAATTAACACAGTCATCTTTAAAGTAATATCTATAAAGGTTCTTAATTTTTGAAAATACATATTTAAAACTCTATATCCAAATCGTGATATAACATAATTTTTTAAATATTTTAAAAAATTAAATGGTTAACTAATTGTCGTAGCATAATAAATATTTACTCGTAACCATATTTTTTTAAAATATTTCACTATCTATACATTAAATAATAAATTAATAAATTTATAATTAAAATTTTAAGTATAAAAAACTTTTTTAAATATATTTATAATGCGATGTTATGTTACAAACTCAATTATTTACAATACAAATAAATTTCCATCTTTATAAAAATATTAAAAATATATTATTTTTATTTTAAAATTTCGATCCAATTTTAAAAACTATCTATAATAACAAATTAATATCATAAATATATTTTAAAATCAATTGAAAATACTTAAAAAATTTGGAGAAACCATTTGTAATACATTGCGACCCCGGTCGAATCAAAACCTACCTAGTTTGGTTAAGATCAAACCGAGACGATGCCGGTTTACATGTAACCCCAGCCCCCAACATGTAGATATTTATATTTGATAAAAATTATATATTAAAAATAAATACAAACATACATACATATATATATATATATATATATATATATATATATATATCTTAAAAAAAATGGAAAGCCTTTTGCCACACCACTTCGGGATATTACTAAAAATGTTAACAAACCTTCCATTATAACAACAATAGCATTGTAAACTCAAACAATTTATATATACAATATTTACAATATATTATATTAGAATTGGTGTTTTGGATTTATTAAAAAGGAAAAAAAGACTAGGTTTCTTGAAAAAAAATCCAATTCAAAAAAGAAAAAAAGAAAAAAAGGGATTGAAGTTGTAAAAACATGAGAAGCTCTAGAATTGGGAACATTTGCTAGGATAATGCATAGACAGAGAAATTAATTAAAATTATTATTTTAATGACTAAACCATATAAAATCCTTCTGTCCAGACCCTAAACTTATGACAATATATATGTGTTATTTAAAACATTTAATGTTTATGTCGGTTTGGATAATTGAATAATGTAATCGAATTAGATATGAGATGTGTTTGGTTATTGATTATCAATTAAATTTAGGAAGCCGGACCAAACATTATAGGAGAAAAATAAATACATAAATAAATAAATAAATAATTATAGAAAGGGGGGAAGAAAATGCTAAGTCACTACTCTGTTTTGGACATGTGCGAATGCAAACTCATCGTTTGCTGGCACCATAAGCTTCGCATCTTTCCACTAAAGTCAAAAATGTCACTCTCACGTCGCCATTGTTGGCCTCTCTCTCCTTCTCCTTCTTCTTCTTCCTCCTCCTCCGACGAAAGTCGGTCACTGCTCTTTCTCTCTCTCTCTCTCTCTCTCCTCGAAGCAATGGAATCCGCTGCTCTTCTAGATTCCGCTCTGTTTCAGCTCACTCCAACTCGCACCAGGTCTTGCTCCTCCTCCTCCTAATCATGTTCATGTTCATGATTACGTCTTGATGGTTGACGATAGTTATAGTTTGATTTTGTTCTCTGTTTGTGTTTTGTACGGATGTGAAGATTCGATCTGGTACTCTTCTGCGGGAGCAAGAAGGAGAAATTGGCTTCTGGGCTGTTCGAACCCTTTATCTCTCATCTGAAATTCGCTAGAGAGCAGATCTCCAGAGGCGGATACTCCATTTCTCTTCGCCCTCCCTCTTCTCATTCCTCTTGGTTCACCAAATCCACCTTTGATCGGTCAGTGTTCTCTTCGGAAACTAGGGTTTTCCACTCTTCCCTTGCTCTGATCGGGTTTGCTTTTGTTGAACAGGCATGGTTTTGTTTAAGTCAAAATGCAAAATTCAAATATGTGGATCGTTTTTGCTGATCAGTTAGAGCACTTGACGTATCGATTTGAATCGGTTGTCTCAATTACGGCCATGATCTAGTTTATAACATCCAGTACCAGAATTCTTCAAAGAAGATATGTAAACAAGATCTGCGATCGTTGAAATATTGTCATGCTAAGCCATGATTGATCCTCTGAAAGATCCTGATGTTGAAAACAATGAGGGTTTCTGCTTAGTTCAACAATTTATTCACCATTGTTTTGATGTTCTGAGTTTCTTGTTTACAGATTTGTCAGATTCGTTAACACGCCTGCGATTCTTGAGAGATTTGTCAGTTTGGAGAAGGAAATCTCGCAGATTGAGAATTCCATTCAAGCAAATGAAATCACCAACGCTACTGGCCCCGAGCATCTGCATAGTGGTATGCTTTAATCTTTGCATAGGACAAGCTTGATGGGTGTTCCATTTGCCTTGGTTTCCTTCAGTTGGACATTGTTATAATGCATATTTCGTAGAAGTTTTCGGTCCTAATCAACTTTTCTGGCTGCTAATCCTGTAATCAGAGTGTATCACCTCTACTGACATTGTTTCACTTACCTCTAACAGGGAGTACAATCGGCGGAAATGGTAACCTGAGGAAGTCAAATGATTTTTCTAAGGTTCGTACTTTCTCAAAGGGGGGTTTATGTATTCTTTGTTAACTAGCTTAAATGATTCTTTTTCAATTATTATATATCTCGCCCAGTTACAAAAAGAATTCGATGGAAGCCATGAGGGTGCAGAAGAAGAAAACTCCAAGTAAATCTTCATTCCTTCCGCACTTTATGGAACTGATGATTTAAAAAATGGTCTTGCACGTATTGCCCATCAATTTATCTATTTTGTTGTCTCATGTAAAAGGATTCAACTTCAACGTCTTCTTGAAACCCGAAAAACTTTGCTTCGGAGGGAGCAAGCAATGGCCTATGCTCGTGGGGTTGCTGCCGGTTTTGAAATTGATGGTATGGATGATCTCATATCCTTTGCGGATACTTTTGGAGCTTCACGCCTAAGGTGTGTAATCACACATAATGTTTTTTCTTCTCCTTTACTTTTTTGAACCACCTCTGTTTTCGCTCTGTCCATTTGATCAGTTTGCAAACTTTGATATTTTGATTGATATGCAGGGAAGCATGCAATAATTATAAAGAACTATGGAAGAAAAAGCATGGGGATGGTCTTTGGATGGCAGAATTAGAAGCTGTGAGAGCATGTGCTCCGCCAGATATGTCCCTATTAGGCTCCTCTGGAATCATCCTAACAAATGAAGTTACTGCTCTTTCGTTAAATGGGACCGACTCAACGCTATCTAATGCGGGCTCAGACACTAAAGGTTAAACATGAAAACTACCAAATCCAAACTGGAATTGGTTTTCTCTCATTTCTAAAGTCTTAGCAATTTTTTTTTGTAGATGACAAGTCGGGTAATTCAGATCAATTTCCTAAAGCCATTCCGGCATTTCAAGCACCAATGACATGGCCTAATCACATGCCTCAGTATTTCTATCCTTATCAACAGCCTCCTCCATACCAAGGATATCCTTATCCTCCAATGCAACCTCATCCAAACGCATGGAATGTGACATGGCCTCCGAAGAGTAAGTCATATAAGAAAAATGGGACCGAGGATTCCAAAGGAGATGAGTCCAGTGAATCTAGTGAATCTGAATCTGCCAGTGAAGATTCTGCATCATCTTTGGAAGATCAAGGCAAAAGGCATTCCAGGAGTGTTAAGGACTATCGGAAATCAGCAAAAAATCGGAAGAAGGGGTCTAAAACTGTTATAATCCGAAATATAAACTACATTACCCCTGACGGAAGAAATGCGGACATGGAGGACAATGAGTTAACCGATAACATTTCTGTCAAAGAATCAATAGATGCAGCTGTTGGGATATTGGGTAAGGAAAAGAGAGCCAGTGAAGGTTCTGGGGATGATATTACTAAAAGTGCACCTGAAGAAAGACGAAACAACGAGAAGTGGGATGCTTTCCAGAATATTCTGATGAACCACGATGAGAAATCGATCAATGAGGCCACAAATCTGAGGTCCATGGATGTCGGAGAAGAACATTTCACACTCGGAAGCTCAGGTTTTGGCGCAAAATCAGAAGGTTTTCAAATGAAAGAAAAGGTTCCTCTTGATTCCTCCATCGTAACTCAGAGAAGTGTAGAAAATGGTGGAGGGGCAGCGTTTGAACATTTTGGAAACGAAGAGGGTGCTCGTAGAATTCCCAGGATGATGGACTCAACTGACGAATTTATGCTACTACCAAAAAGATCCGAAATGGTTGGAAATGGAAGCAAAGACATGAACTATGTTTCAGGAGCTGAAAAGTTGGTGATCAAGTCAGGAAAGGGAGAAGACTGGTTTTTAGCCGATAATGCGGGGAAGCTGCAAAGCTGCGAGGGCATGTCGTTTGACGGTAACTGCATTTTGACCTCAGAGGGTTCTTGCAATGCTCGAGCCGAACAGAGTAGGAAACAGGAATTTGTTGATGATTCTTTCATGGTCCAGTCCTCTCTTGCTGGTGATTCTCCATATGATTCTCAATGGAGATCAGGCATAACCATAGCTGCGGATCTTGCTCTAGCTTCGAACATGGAAAACTGGAATGCAAATCCCCAGCAAGAACAGCATGGAGCAGTTGACCCGTGTGAACCAAACGATCTTTTCATGATTCTTGAACGCAGTCCCGAAGTTGTGGATAATTCACTGGCAGTTGATTATGGAATCGACTTATCTGTTGTGGAATCCAACGCAAGGCTGTTAAGCATCGGAAGCAAGCAGGAAGAGGACAAGAGCGGAGAGAAGATGGAGAATGCCCTCAAGAAGACAGATCCTCGTGCCAAGTCAAGAATCCCCGGAAGGTCCCTCGTGAAAAACAGAGCGGAAACCGTGTCCAAGACTGGAAAGAAGCCGACGGTAGCTAACAGAACAATGGGTCAGAAGAGCAAGCTTGAGAAGGTAATCGAAAATTCCATTGTTTCTTTTCGTCTCCTTTTATGTTTCCTCGCTCGTTGATGAATTTTCTCGGGTCGAACTCTGGAAATTGTAGGAAGAAGAGATGCGCAAAAGGGTCGAAGGTCTTCTAAACGAGCGACAGAAGAGGATTGCAGAGAGAACAGCCATGGCTACTTCTCGGAGAGCTTCACTGGACAGCACAACAAGCAAACTCTCTGTTACCAGTTCTCGAGCAAGAGCTGTTTAAGAGATTTGGTCTGGTGGTCAAGAGCTATTTATTATATTTTCAATTTATTTGTGATAATCTCATTCGTTTTTTTTATTCTTGATTCTTTGAGCTTTACATTCTTTTTTGTAATATTATTATTCAATTCAATAACCGCGTGATCCTCTGTTTGTGGTTAATAAAGTTCAACATTTCTATATCTGATTTTATATTTAATGTTACATAAATTGACAAAGTCAATGTCACGAACGCGTATAAAAACATGGAACTTGGAGTTATAAAAACTCGCATAGAAAAATCCACTGCTGACTAGTTATGATGTTGTTAGTAGCATGCCATTTTATGTAACAAAATTATCTTATAATCAGTTGATTTTTTCTGTTATATTTTTTTTTTTCAAATTTCTGGGTCGTGACGTTTGAATCTGTCAAAATTCTTTTGGAAGAGAAATTGGTGCAACGAGATTGGAACAAAGCTCTTTTGACTGTTGGTTAAGAAGCTTCGCGACTTCTAGTCAAAATTCAGACACAGAGATTATTCTTACATGATCAGATAAATTTGCTGTTTTTAGAAATCTGTATTTATTGTTTGTTTGAATTTTAGGAAAATGGTTGTGATGTTTTGTCCGAAAAAAATGGGTTTTAGTCATTAGTAAGGAATTTAATTAAGCTTAGAGTTTGATATAGACATTAAGTATATATTCATGTGAAGAAGTGAAAATATGTCCCGACTATTCATTTTGGTTGGTCCAAAAAATTGAAACTTTGAATAAAAAAATTTAAACCCAAGTCGTAAAATATCAAACTTTATAAAAATTCAATTGTTTATTTTTCACACGCGGTTTAAAGTTGGGATCTTTTTATTACATCTTCACAAAAAGTTTTTGATTTTTTTTAAAATTATAATTACTAAAAATAGATGTGAAAGAGGCGAATCCAAGATATAACAGAATGGGTTTAACGGTGAATAAAAATTAATAAAGAGGAAAATATGTGATCAAGGGATAAAAATGTTTAACTAATTAACTCTAAAATGACGGGAGAAAATCCAAAACTAATTAACAAATTAAAGACAGGTAAGGGTGTTCATTAATTAGATCTGCCCTTAAAAGAGACAGCCTCAGCATTTGTCCTCTTTGGCTCTCTCTTTCACGAGAAAGTTCCATCAAACAATGCCGACAACATCTTGATTCCCCCATTCAAACCCTAAATTTGTCCCCAAATTCAAACCCCCCAAATTGCTTTGCACGATCTGTGATTTGCGAGACTGTTTCTTTTTATCGATTTTTTTTTCCATTTTATTCCTTGAGCTGTAAGGCTTTGAACAAGTCGTGTTTATTTGCTGTAAACTTTTGATCTTTTAAATTATTTTTTTAAAGAAGAAAACCGTGTTTTTTTTTAAAGCAAAAAAGCCTTGGAAAACAGCATTATAAAACAGGTATAAAGACTTGGATTCGCCGGCGAAGTATGACAGCCGGAGGCTGTTTCAGTTTCCAAACAATGATTTTCGGTCGGAAATTATCAAGCAAGAGCATGCAGGTAGTTTTCTTCAATCATATACACACACACCCAAAAACATGAAATCTTGTTCATTTGATTCACTCGTACATATACACATACATATATGTATGTATGTATCTTGGTTTTTCCTGTTTTGATGAAGAATTATTGAAGAACCCTACCTGAATAGGGTTTCTTGTCTCCCAAGTCTGTTGCTTCTTGTTCATGTTTTGCCGTTTGAAAACACCGAAAGGGTTCTCAGAAAACCCATCCGACATATGCTAAGAATCTGCGTTTTTTCCACGTTTTCCGATCGATGATATAATTCAGAAGTGGTCTGATCAAGATTTTTTATTGAGTTTTTCTCTTCTTCTATTGAAACGTTTTCAGCCTGTAAAAGGCGGAGCATCTCCTAGGGTTAGCAAGACGAAACAAGACGAAAAGCCCTCTTCTTCACCGCTTTCCTCGTCGACGAAACGCGTTTCCTCGTCGCCCATAGGGATTAAAAACGCTAATAATAAGCAGATAGCAAAGAGCCCGAAGGCCAGTAGCTCGCCTAAATGGACAGGAAACTTCATCCTGATGGTCGAGCTTCGGAAGAAGATCTTAACGTTTCGAGACATCGTCGATCTTCCTCCTCTCGACGGCTCTCCTTCCATACCCGAAGTAACGATCATGCGCTCCCCCCCCCCCGCTCCC
>NW_010965019.1:2317117-2322127 GCF_000463585.1 Tarenaya hassleriana
CCCCCCCCCCGAATTTTCGGGTTTCGTTTTTTTCTTTAACACGTTATGTTGAATCACCCCCCTTCTGTTTGTTCTTGGATTCTGCAGATGGTGAAACTTACCATGAAAGATCTCCAGAAAATCTGTCCTGAAATCATTCAAAACGCGCAGATTTCGGAGATAAAATGCGCAGACGCTGATAAGGTAAGCGAATGTAAGCGAATACACGATTTTACACGTCTTGAGTTTCGTAATCTTGAAATGGAAAAGTGATCTATAACAGGTTCTTGATCACTTCTACAATGCTTTGAAATCCATTGGAGATTCTTGGATCGATGATCCAGAATGGAATGCCAAATCAAAGTACAGGAGTAGCAGCATCGGGAAGAATCAATCAGATCGTCTCGGTAACGTTTTATTTAGCGTTTCAGATTCATTGATCTTCGAATTCCTCGTAACGAGCCTCTAAATCGACGTTTTTTCGTGCAGTGGAGAAGGTCTTGGCGACATTAGATGGACTGATAAAGATGACGAAGGAAAGGTTCGATATGATGGAGATCGAAGATGAGGATGAGAAGAAAACACCGCGAGTCTTAACTCCATCCAGCTCGTTCTCAGAGACCAGGAGCTCGTTCTGCGGGTCCCCTATGACGCCAAGATCAGTTCTTCCAGAGTCGATGATGGGTTCTCCGAGCAAAAATGGTGACTTTATGAGCTCTGCTTCACATCTTCTTTGGAACATGAGAGTTCAAGCGCTCGAAAAGCTTAGCCCTATCGACGTGAAAAGGCTCGCAATCCATATTCTGTCACAGAAAGAGGCTCTGGAAGATTCGACCGGCGATTTTGAGAGTGTAGAAGTGAAAGGGAAGAATGAAAGAGAGAGCATTAGCCCGGAACCAAGAACAGAGGATACAAAACAAAATGCAGAAGATACTGATTCTGGTGATAAAGATGACATGAAAATTGATGATAAACCAGTTTCAGAAGCTTCAGCATTGAGTTCAAATGCTGAAATCGAACAAAATGATACAGAAAAAATCGTGTTCTTACCGGCGTTTACACTATCAATGGCGGTAGCTCCTCCACCACCACCACCTCTTCCTCCACTTGCCCCTATAAAGACTACTTCTTCTTCTTCGCCTGCTTCACCTCTTCTCCCATCACCTCCACCTTCAATTCCATGCTCTAATGTAACAGTTCCTCCTCCTCCTCCTCCAGCAAAGATTTCGATGGCGGTACTTGTATCACCTCCTCCTCCTCCTCCAAGATTTTCATCCATGGCAGCAACATATATACCTCCTCCTCCTCCTCCTCCTCCTACAGTGTCAGTGCTACTGTCGCCATTGATAAAACCTTCAACAATCTCTACTTCTCTTCCACCACCACCTCCTCCTCCTCCACCTCCAGAGACTGCAGCTGTAGTAGCAGCACCACCCCCTCCTCCTCCACTTCCAGGGACTGCAGCTGCAGTAGCAGTACCACCCCCTCCGCCTCCTCCAATGGCTATGGCGAAAGGAGCAGCTCCTCCTCCACCGCCACCTCCAAGGGCTCTGGGTAATGGAGCGGCACCTCCGCCGCCGCCACCTCGGATGGGTACCACGGCAGCCGGTCCTCCGCCGCCACCTGGCGGTGCGGGCCATAGCTTGCGGCCCAAGAAAGCGGCGACCAAGCTGAAAAGGTCGAGCCACATTGGGAGCCTGTACAGACTCCTCAAGGGTAAAGTAGAAGGGCGTGACACTGAAGCAAAGTCTGGCGGCGGCGGTGGAAGAAAGAGCGGTGGAGTTTCGAGCGCTCAATCTGGTGGAAAGTCAATGGCTGATGCTCTTGCTGAGATGACAAAGAGGTAAAAAAAATTCATATTACACACTGAAAGTTTCACTGAAAAAAAACTCGAAAAGGGTTCTGATTCAAGCTTGTGGAAAAAAAAAAAAACAGGTCATCCTATTTTCAGCAGATAGAAGAAGATGTCCAGAAGTACATGAAATCAATCAATGAGCTGAAAGCTGAAATCTCAAAGTTTCAGACAAAGGACATGACAGAGCTGTTGAACTTCCACCGCCGAGTTGAATCCGTTCTCGAGAAACTGACTGATGAAACACAGGTCAGTAACATAAAACCGACTTAACTTGCAGCTTACCATATGTTCGTACTGAATCTTGGCTGTCTGAAAATGTTTTTTCTTTTACTGATCACAGGTTCTTGCGAGATGCGAAGGGTTCCCACAGAAGAAGCTCGAAGCCATGAGAATGGCAGTTGCATTGTTCTCAAAGCTTCATGGTATCATCACAGAACTTCAGAGCTGGAAGATAGAGCCTCCAGTGAATCAGCTCCTCGACAAAGTCGATCGTTACTTCTCAAAGGTATAATTGATGATTACTTCTTCTTCTTCTTCATGTATCTTTCTTCTTGTCGAGTGATTTAACGGTACGAAAACGAATGAACAAACAGATCAAAGGAGATATCGATGCATTGGACAGAACCAAAGACGAAGAGGCCAAGAAGTTTCAGAGCCATAACATCCACTTCGACTTCAATATCCTTCTGCAGATCAAAGAAGCCATGGTTGATATCTCCTCCAACTGCATGGAATTAGCACTGAAGGTATACTACCAGAAAAAAAAAAAAAATCGAATTCACGTAAAAAACCGAACCCTTTTTCCTGAAATTTCGAATCGAACTTGCAGGAGAAGCGAGAGGCGAAGGGAATGGACTCACCAGAAGCGAAAACGAACGCAAAGAAGACGACGGTGAGCTGCGCGAAAACGCTGTGGAGGGCATTCCAGTTTGCGTTCAAAGTCTACACATTTGCAGGAGGACACGACGATCGAGCTGACCATCTGACAAGAGAGTTGGCTCACGAGATCCAAACTGATTCTCAGACACATCCCTGATCTGCTTCTCTCTCTCTCTTTCTCTCTCTCTCTCCCCCTTGAGAGAATCATTACATATCTTTGGTATGTTACGTACGACGAGGGAAAGATTGATATAATATATGAAGAGACTTACGTATGTATAACTTAACATTATCGTTTGAGTTTGTAATTTTGATGGCAACCAAAAAAAAAAGAAGAAAAAAAAATAGGGATATTTAGAGGTTGTTCCCGGGAGCTCCGACATGCAGAGACTCTTATGAGGAAAAACAAAAACTAAAGACTTTGAGTCAACGTCTTTATGTTTCAAAACAATATGCATGATTTGGTTTTATATTGTTATTATCATTATTATAATTATAAAACGGTTTTTGCTTTGTAATAATTATACAAAGTTTTGTCTGTCTATATCTTTCCCTCTATAACTATATATTTATGTACGTATTTATAAATATCTATTTAACCAAGCTTTCTGTTGAATGCGAGAAAATGATTTAAAATACTGAATTTGAGAGAAAATAACAAAGTTTTCAAGACGGACGTAATTATTTTAAATCCGATCTTCTTTCAAGTGTTTGTTTTTTTTTTTTTTTGAAAGATGTATAATTATAAATGGTGAACCATCACCATTGAAAACGTTGTTTGTTTTGTAATTTTTTCTCATCAGAATTCATATTTATTTATTTTTAACAAGAATTCATATTCGTTTTTTGGACATTTTTCCTTATCACAAGTTTTCCCTAACTAAAATGAAATATTTAGTTATTTAATTTCTAACATTCTATATAAGATCAATATATGAGTATATGGACATTCACATATTTTAAAAATGTAATGAAAAGGGTCCAAAAAATGGGTTTTTTTCTCCAGAAACAAGAATTAATAACACCAATATCTCTATAGAATTAAGGATCTATTTGAAAGATAAATAATTCTAACTTTTTCAGTTTGGATTATAATTACAACACAATAAAAGCCTTCCATGTGATAATATCCCTCACGTTCTTAAAAGCAAGCAAGAAGGTCAAAAGCTTGTGACTGCAGGAATTAGTTTTCTTTTGCGTGTCATCTTTGTATCTGTTTTTTTTTAATGGGACGGCTTTTTGACAGGTGACCCTTTACAAAGTTTACACCTTTACTCTTCACCGCATCATTTGCCTTCTGTGTGTAATTATTAAAAGTTTCGAAGAAGAAGAAAAACTTCGGCGGCTATGGCGTCTGCTTTGGTTCTGCTTTTGGTGTTCGTGTTTGATCTCATAGCTTTTGCTCTCGCTGTTGCTGCAGAGCAACGAAGAACCACCGTAAGTCTCTCTCTCTCTCTCTCTCTCTCTCTCTCTCTCTCTCTCTACATATATATATATATGCCTCCCACCGATTTTTTCTGGGGTTTTTTGTTTCGATTGTTCTGTAATTGTTGAATTTGATTTGATTTTGCGTTTTGTCATTTCTGGGTTTTCTCATTGTTCATCGTTTTGTTGCCCTGACTTGGTAAATCGTCAGTTGTGGTTCTTCTCTCGTATGAACATTATGCTGCCTTGTTACCTCTTTTTCTATTCTTCTGTAATTTCTCGAACCTTTTCGCTCGAGTTTGATTCCTCGTTTATTGGGTTTTCTCAGTTTTACCTGTTCGTGGATATGTCGTGGAAAGACAATAAGAGGAACATGCCACTGTATCTGTTGAACAAGATTCATTAAAGCAGGGTTCTTCTTGGGAAAATCTAACTAATATCCCCTCAATCTTCATAGAAACTAGACAATTCACTTGGGAAATTAGGAAATTAGATATCCATAGTTGTGGTTCATAGGCTTGTTTAGGCTTTATGCTATGTTGATAAAGAACAGTCATAGTTGTAGGAAGATTGTGATCTCAAGATCATGTAGTGTTCTTCTTCTTCTTCTTCTCCTGTCTTGTGATTCTGTTCTTGTTGTGGAGATGTTGCTTTTCAGTGGCGAGTTGTTAAAGAAGGAGAATCGGATTATTGTGAGTACGATAAGGATATAGCCACGGGCCTTGGAGTGGGCGCTTTCCTGATCTTATTGGCGAGTCAGCTCATTATAATGGGCGTGAGCCGATGCTTGTGCTGTGGAAGGGCATTGACACCGAGTGGGTCGAGATCCTGGGCAATTGTTCTTTTCATCACTGCCTGGTACTCTCTTTCCC
>NW_010965019.1:2322137-2327948 GCF_000463585.1 Tarenaya hassleriana
TTGTTCGTTTCATCACTGCCTGGTACTCGCTTTCCCTTCTCTTTTCTTTCCTTCTTCATCTGGTTTTCCGGCGAAATAGGAATCTGAACTTGAGCAACAGGAGAAGTATTGTCGAAAAGTTCGCTACTTACTTTGAGACCAGCATTGGAACATGGTAGATTGAAAGGACAAGCTACGAAACATGCTGCATGAGTTTCATCCTAAACATTGGCATGCGTATGTTGGAAAAACGTATTGAAATTAAGTTGTGTAGTTGGCTGAAGCTAGTTTGCTCGTATTAGCATGTGCTCGTACTGCACATGATTTTAGAATGAGCCGAGGATTAGAACGAACATTTGATTAGATCCAGTACTCTAAATTTTAACCTTTGCCATATTGATGAACAGAATTTCCAGATTTCGAAATCCTTCCGTAGCTTTTCTCGTATGTTTTAACCAGCTGAAATGGAAAACTTTCACTTTACACTTAATTGTGTTTCCCCACTGGATGAGAACTAGGGTTTGTGACATGGTTTCCATCGAAAACACGAGTTCTGAAACTGATTTTTTCGTGTTCATACTTACCCCGTAAGTACATATTAGATGCTTCAGTAGATATGATATGAGAATGGTGATGATGATGATGTTGCAGGGTATTCTTCTTCATAGCAGAGGTGTGTTTACTCGCGGGTTCTGTGAGAAATGCATACCACACCAAGTACAGAGTCTACTTAGGCCGTCACTCCCCTTCCTGCAAAACCTTGAGGAAAGGAGTCTTTGGAGCCGGGGCCGCTTTCATTGTTCTCACCGGCATAATCTCGGAGCTTTACTATGTTGGCTATTCAAGAGCCAGGGATTTCCAGTCTCCTAGAGATCCCGGAATCCGGATGAGCAGCCTTTAGATACATTCTTCCTCAAATGGTGTGGTAGGTAGAATTCAGATCCATTAGGGTTTTCTTGTCGTTCTGAATTTGCATTGTCTGAACTTTGAATCAGAGTTTATGTGTTTGGCGTTCTTGGGGGTCAGTTTCTTCTCTTGTGGGTTAGAGCTTTAGGTATCTGTTTTACTGATTGCTTTTGTGTATCAGTTGCTTTTTTGGTGTGTTCTGGTACATATATATGTAGCCATTATCCCGTGTCCGACGTTACTTGCAGGAGAAGCAACTCTGGGTGAGAGCAGGTTTCAATCTCCACTGGAGAAACCTTCTTCTGTAATGGAAATAGGGGTTTTGTCCTGATGGTCTTTTGACTGTGGCAACGATATGCGTAAAATCATATATTTACATATATATACACACACCCCCATTGGAAAAGAAAAAAAAACCCTAAGCTCCCTTGTCTAATTACATTTTCAGTACGCGTGAACAGATTAAACAAGAAACTGATCATCGAACCCAAACTCAAACTTGTTCCGCAACATCATCGACGACGGCGACGACGGGATTCTCGACCATGGCTTGTTCCGCAACGTCTTCGACGACGACGACGATGGGATTCTCGTCCGTGACTCCTTCGACGTTATCATTATCATCGAAGTCGGCATCCTTCTTCATAACGCACCAGCCTTTGCCACTGACAGAGCTGCGGCAGTTAGGGCAAGTCGGGTTCCTTGGGAGCCACCGATCGATGCAGGACGGGTGGAAAAGATGATGGCATTTGGATAGACAGATAACCTTATCCTCAGGCACATAGACTTCGAGACAGATGGGGCAACAAGTCTTGTTGGCTCCTCCTTCATCATCTTCTCCTCTCACCATGACGTCCTTGAACTCGTGGATCATCTTCGGAGTGATGGCGACTTCTGGGTATGGCGGAGCAGAGAGCCGTCTCGGAGGAAGAGCCATCTCGATGTCAAACGAAGCTGGAGGACCAAAAGCAAGTGTGGATGATGATAATGCGGCGTTGAAATTAGCCATCTCAATGATGCGTGAAACTCGCTGTCGTCTGGCGGCGATTTGATCGGCGGTCTCGATGTCCATGTGGTCGGATTCCTCGATGCAGTAGAAACAGTAGTAGAACCAGAAGAAGAAGCAACATGAGTAAACGATTGTGAAGATCGTTACAGCCGCAAGCCACCACAGACCGGCGTGCTCAAGCACAGGATTCATGGCGATCGATCAGAGAGAGAGAGAGCGGAGAAGAGAAGTCTGCGGAGTGAATCCCCTCGTCCCATTATATATATGTAATTAATTAGGAAGAGAAATGGAAACTATCTTGAATAATTGTAAACTCTCACACTCTCTGATGATTCTAACCGTTGGATCTTTCCTTTTCAGAGAAATGGAAAATTACATTCGAATTGTTAAATTTTGAATTTTTTAAAAAATACAAAGCAAATATTTAATCTCACTAATAAATAAATATATGTATATGTATTTTGTATTTTAACCGTGAGATCTTTCCTTTTCTCTCACCCACAGCGAAATGGAAAATTAAATTAGCATTATTATACATTTTGAAATTTTAAACCCCTGACTAAAAAATTCACGAATAATATACGGTTTCACCAATAAATAAATAAATATATGTGTGTATATATACACACACGAACACACTGAATCAAATTTTAAACTTTGCAAGCACCCAGGACCGAACATGATGAACCCTAAAGTTGTCTTCCCCTACCAGATTTATGTTAATTATCAAGTAGAGCATCGCCGTCTCCGTTATTGTCGCCGCCGCCGTGACGAGAGTCGTTGGAGATACGGCCGAATAGAATCTCCAGCGATTCTTTCTGGCGAAACCGAATCGACGGAAAGAGGTAGAATTCAATCGGATTCGTGTGGTGAAGCGGTCGATGAAATTGGGGATTTTTATGTAAAGGGAAGAAGATTGGGTGATGGTCGGAAGAAATGCAGAAACTCTTGCCGAGGAGGTGTTCGACCAAATTTCTGGCAATCTATACTTTTCGGTGGCCCTTTACACTTGGCCGTATCATTTGCCTTCTGTGTGCAATCGTTAAGAGTTTCGAAGAAGAAAAACTTCATTTTTATGTGTTGCATCATCGAGTAGTATGCCAGGTTCGAGAAAGTCAATGTCATGGAAATCCAGAAAGCAAGCCACAGTATCGTCCGAATACAAGGCAATGGCACAAGCTTCATGTGAACTCATATGTATATCCACGCCTGCTGTCCATTCAATTCTCCACTCCGGTAACCTTGTGAATCCGGTTTTCACATACTCAACAATCCGGTGCACTACGAACAAGGTCCATCTGTTGAATTTTGGTTAAAAATACGTATTAAAGCAAATTATTGCAAACTCAAGAATACGTTCAAACATATACAAACAAATATATTCCATAAATGTTATTAGAAAAATGATAAAGAGATGATATACACAATACAATCCTTTGTTTATTATTAT
This sequence comes from Tarenaya hassleriana, assembly GCF_000463585.1. Classification (NCBI taxonomy): domain Eukaryota; kingdom Viridiplantae; phylum Streptophyta; class Magnoliopsida; order Brassicales; family Cleomaceae; genus Tarenaya; species Tarenaya hassleriana. The sequence continues at coordinate 2,325,482 of NW_010965019.1, forward strand.
TATATTTTTATTTTTGTACTCCCTCTCATCCATTGTGATTCACAAGCAGCCTTATGAATTAAAAACCAAAAACTTAAAATAAAAACAAAAGGCGCCTAAGAATTTGCACTTGTTTGTTCTAAAGACCATAGAGTATACACTCTGAGTAGGAATACTGACTATAAATCCTTGAATAAATGGAAAAAAAAAAAACAATTTCCTTGTCGATTTGAATTTTCATTAAACAATAAACTAAATAATCTTTCAGGCTAAAGCTCCAACTTGTTCTGCAACATCTTCGACGACGAGATTCTGGTCCATGTCTCGTTCTGCAACATCCTCGACGACGACGGTGTTCTCGGCCATGACTCCTTGGACGGTACTACCATCGGTCGCGACATCCTTCTTCATAACGCACCAGCCCTTGCCACTGGCCGGGCTGCGGCAAATAGGGCAACTTAAGTTCTTTAGGACCCACCGCTCGATGCAAGCAGGATGGAAAAGATGACGGCATTTGGATAAGCAGACAACCTTGTCCTCAGGCACATAGACTTCGAGACAGATCGGGCAACAAGTGTTGGCTTCACCACCTTCTCCTCCCACGACGTCTCTGAACTCGTGCACCATCCTCGGAGTGATAACTTCCGGACATGAAACTGGAGCAAGACGTATCGATAACGTCAGAGGAAGAGCCATCTCGATGTCGTTGTCGGATTCGTCGGATTCAATGTCGGATCCGTCGGCTTCGTCGGCTCGATGTGTGCATGCATAGTATAAACAGTAGCAACACGTGTAGATCATTACGGTGGCCAACGAAGACAGAAGCCACAGATAATTCATGGCGATCGATGAGAGAGACAGAATGATGTTACATTGGATACGTAAATCTGAAAGAAAGCAGAGCAAGTCTATGCATGAAGTGATTATTATGAGCCCTAATCGCTTTATATATAACTCGGACTAGGATTATATTAGGGGTAAATTATATTATGATTATATGACTCGGTTAGATATTTCCTTTTTTTGCCACAAAGAAAAAGGAAAATTGTATCAAGATTGTAAATTTTTCGTTTTTTCGAAACCGGAACATTAACAAATTCTACGAAAGTCGTATTTGTTTCCAAAAATACATCTTATTTATAAGAATTTATAATTTTATAAAGAAATAAAACATACTCTAAAAAATTAGGGGTGGACCTTTCGCGATTCGTTTTGAAATTAGCGGTTCGGTTTGGGAACGATTTATTCGGTATTCTAAAATTTGTATCAAATCAGTACCGTATATTATTATGTTCAGTTCGGTTTCTGTTTCGGTACGTTTCGGTTTCGATTTTTGTTAAAAAAATTCGATTTTCTAAAGAAAACTTCTGTTTTTTGATAATTTTATAAAGTTCGGTTCGATTTCGAAAAATCCGTTTCTATAAAAACACACCATTCGGAAATATTGAATGGTAAGGTTCGAAAAAAAAATACCGAATTTTTTGGTTTTTTATGATTTGATTATAAGGAACCGAACCAGACCGCTTACCCTATTAAAAATAACCAAAAATCGCTTAATTACGGCCAAATTTGGGCATAGCCCTTCACAGTCCAGAATCCATATCTCTAGCTCTTTATGTCATCTGCATTTTTCTTGGTTGCGAAAACCCATTTGACTCCTTTGGTCTGTTAACCAGAATCCATGTCTGCATCTTTTGTACCACGTGCGACTATCTTCTCTTATTGCATTCCTCCGATCTCTTATCTCCGCAGTCTTCTTGATAACTTGATGGCTCCAAGACATGGACATCGCATCTTTGATATATGTATCGTTCCATGTTCTGGTGCATCAAACAGTGCATGATCAATTTGCTCGACGTCACCTTTTTCAGATTCAGGTTCAGAATCCTCTGCATCCAACACTACAAAAAAAACATTAAATTCCAACCGGCAGATCCGTTGGAAAGGGCCGAAAATCCGTTGGAATTCAACTTTTCCAACGGATTTCCAACGGATAAATCCGTTGGAATATCGTCGTTAGAAATCGGTGTCCGTTGGAATTCCGTGGCAAATTCCAAACGGAATTCCAACGCCCTCATCCGTTGGAATATTTCAACGGATTTCCAACGGTTTTTCCGTGGTATATTTGCAACGGAATTCCAACGGATTTGTTCGTCGGTATATATCAACGGAAATTCCAACGGACATCCGTGGCTATTTTCCGACGGGACCGTTAGAATATCCGTTAGAAATTTTCCAACGGATTTACAACGGTATTTGCCACGGATATCCGTTAGAATATCCGTTGGAAACGCCGTCGAAATGTTACAACGGTATTTACAACGGAAGTCCGTTGGAATTTAGAATTATTTCCAACGGGGGTCCGTTGGAATTGCCGTTGGAAAACACAAAAAAATAAATAAAAAAATAAAATAAATATTTAAAAATAAAATAAATAAAAATATTTATTTTATTTTTAAATATTTATTTTATTTTTTTATTTATATTT
>NW_010965019.1:2328773-2330523 GCF_000463585.1 Tarenaya hassleriana
TATTAAAAAACTAATTAAAAATTAAATTAAAGTTTAAGTAAATACCATCTCTTTTTGCCTCTTCTTGAATGATTTAGCACCGGAGGTATGATGATGAGGCCCATCACCCTCGATTTTTTGGGACAGACGATTTTGTTTCGCCTTGGAACTCTTGTTCTTGAAATGGTCTGAGTTCCAATGCGAAAGAAGCTGCTGGTACAAGTCATCTGTTGCCCATTCCGGTGGCAGTCCATGCAGCTGATGACGACGTTTGGCATTGTTCATCATTTGTTTCAACCGCTGCATACCCAGCTGGTTGAACTCTTTGTAAACTTTATCGGTGTACTTTTTTTTCCACCGAAAAGATTGCTTTAAAAAAAATTAGAGTTAGTGATTATTTATTTTATTTAAATAAAATTTTAAAAATATAACTTACGATGAACGAATGCCACCAAGAACGTTTGATGTTGTCCGGTACCACCGTCCAACAGTAGTAGAGTTGAGGAAAATTTGACGTTATTATTGCTGTAAATTTTTTCCTCAAATCTTTATCGTTAACCCCGAACCTAATTATAATAACAATTTATTAATATTAACTAATAATATAATTTAAATAAAATATTGAAATAATTTAATTTATAAATTAATTACCATAACGCCCCGTCTAGTTCGGGATCGATTAGCGGCACCTCGCGAGCGTCGAAGGAATTTAAAATTTCCTCTACCTCCTCCAGAGTTATATCACACTCTGGGAAAAGTGGAGGAGCGTCCACCGGTTCCGGAAGACGAGAAGGTGGTGGTGGCGGCGGTGGCGGTGCTCCAGAAGAACCCGCTAACAATCCTCCGGAACCAGAAAATCGCCTACGAAACTGTAAAAAAACAATAGTTAGTTATTAATACAAAACATAAATATTAAAGAATTGAACAAGAATTGAAAATCAATTACCATTTTGTGTTTTTTTTTGTTGATTTTTTTTTTGGTCGTTTTTTTTTTGTCTTTTTTTTTTGAGAAAGTGTTGAATGATGAGAAGGATGGGCGCTCGCCCTTATATAATCGAAATTTCCAACGGATTTCCAACGGGCATCCGTTGGAATTTTCTGGCGCATTTAATGTTGTCTGATAAATTCCAACGGATGCCCGTTACATTATTCATTTCCAACGGGCATCCGTTGGAAATATTCTGGAATGACGCGATGGACGCCAGGTGCGTCGAACGGATTTAATGCTTCAGATTTTCCAACGGATGCCCGTCGGAAATGAATAATGTAACGGGCATCCGTTGGAATTTATCAGCGGATTCAATGTTTCAACAATTACAACGGGTGTCCGTTGGAATATTTCAACGGGTGTCCGTTGGAATACTGGTGTCGATTCAATTGCTGCGCTTGGATTCCAACGGATATCCGTTGGAATTTTACAATTTTTTAAAAAAAATAAAAAAAATATGATAGATTTTTCAAAATACAAATACATATGAAAACAATAAAAACAAATAAGTCTATATAGAATCTTCATCACTTTCATCATCCGGAGTTGTATCATGGTCCGAAACGAATTCGTCTATATCGTCTTGTACGTGTAACGAATCATCTGGCGCAACACGTGCAACCGGGTATTGCATTAGAATTTATCAAACAAGACAACGGTTATCGTCTCCGTTAACCCGAAACGAGGTGTGAAAAATAAAAAAACATCAATCAAATATTACAATAAAAGTAAGAATTATTTGGAGGTAAAAAACCCTGTGCGGACAGAACATCGAAACGAGAT
>NW_010965019.1:2332118-2372362 GCF_000463585.1 Tarenaya hassleriana
TAGAGTTCATCTAAACATGTTTAGAGTTCATCCAAACATGTTTAGAGTGCATTAAAACACTTTTAGAGTGCGTCGGAACATGGTTAGAATTCGTCTAAACATGTTTTGAGTGCACCAAATCACGTTTAGAGTACGTCCAAACCCATTTAGCGTGCATCCAAATAGCTGCATAGAAGCAAAATTCATAAACTGTTCCAAACCGTTAATGAATTCTTGCGTTACCTCTTTTGTAATCGAATCAACTCTTTCGTATATCCACTGTCGGGACGAACGAATATTCGGATTTGTTGAAGATGTCATTTTTAGGAGAATTTTTGGTAAAAGAATAGTATATGAGTGATTTAGAGAGTGGTTTGGACGAATTATGGTCGAGTGCTATAAATAGAGAAACATTCCAACGGATATCCGTTGGAAATCCGTTGCAATTTTCGTTACCGTTAGACTTTCCAACGGATATCCGTTGGAATATTTCGAACGTTATAACGTTCGACTATTTCCAACGGATATCCGTCGGAATTATTACCGCGTTTCATAACGTTCGAATAATTTCAACGGCAATCCGTTGAAATTCGTCAAACGTTACTTCCAACGGAAATCCGTTGGAATATACGTGGAAAATTTCCAACTCAAATATCCGTTGATATGCCGTTGGAAATTGCCAACGGATTTCTAACGGATGAATCCGTTAGACGTCCGTTGGAAATCCGTTAGAAATGCGTTGGAATTATTCCAACGGATTCCCGTTGGAAATCCGTTGGAAAATTTGCAACGGATTAATCCGTTGGAAAAATCCGTTGGAATTTCACAGTTTTTTTGTAGTGCAAATCCATATTCACAATTCCAGATTCTTGTCCTTGTGAACTCGGACCGTATCTAATGAGAATTGCGTGAAACAGCTTTCTTGTCCATCTTGACGAAGAAGCAACAAGTCTGGGAAAGCTTAGCAACGGTCAAGACCGAGACAGGAGCTTGTATTCACGTAAGCTTGAATCATGCAAATCAATATTATAGTGATTGTCTCATATCTTGACCTTTCCTATTGTTTAGCTATTCTTTCCATTATTTATGTATATAATATCTAGATTTCCTTTAACATGCACACATGTATTTCCTATTTATTGTGTACAGAACAAATAATAAAATATACAGAGAATTATTTTTCTCATCTGTTTTCTTCCTCCTCTCGGCACTATTCTCGCCGAAGTAGGGTTTTCGATCAACCTTGTTCTGTTTATTCATATGGTATCAGAGCGACACCGATCCACAAACCACCATACTATCTAATCCTTCATCAACATCTATCCGACATATCTGTCGAGAACAACACCATGGATTCTTCTTCTGTCCGTTTGATTCCCGTCATGCTAAACGGCGATAACTATATGAGCTGGTCGAGATCGGCCAAGATGTTTCTCAAAAGCAAAGGATGGTGGAATCATATCACCACCGCCAAAGACATCACTGAATCTGCAACCACTCCGCTCTCCGAAACGGACTCCAAATGGTTGCAGGAGGATCATACCGTTATCACAGTCTTACAAAGCTCGTTTGATAATACCATAATGGCATCTTTCAACCACATAGAGTCTGCCAAGCTGTTGTGGGACACGTTGCAGGATGTATTCGGGAATACATCCAATGTCAGCCGCATTTATGAAATCAAACGAAGAATATACTCTCTTCGTCAGGAGGAGAAATCATTCAATGTTCTTCTCGGTGAATTCACTGCCCTTTGGTCCGAGTTTTGTGAGCTGCGTCCACCACCGACGGATACAAAGGAGAAGGCAAATCACGAACAAGACAAAACCTTTGCCTTGCTCTCTGCACTTAATGGCAACTACAAAAATCTCATTCAATCGATCCTTCGAGAGACCACTCTTCCGTCATTCACTGAGGTATGTGCACGAATAAAGAAAGAAGAAGGGGGACAATCCCTTTTCACCGGTTCGAGTGAGCTTGCCCATTCTGCGACACATCTTGCTCCGCGACAATCCGAAATTGCTGCCAAAGCTGGTCAAAACAGAGCATTTGGGGACAGACGGACTTACACATGTGATCATTGCCGAAAAAAAGGACATACCAAGGATAAATGCTGGATTCTTCATCCGCATCTTAAGCCTCACAGGTTTGCTTCTTCTAATCCCCACTCGGAGCAAGCTCGTTTTGCAGGTGAAACTCAGAATGTCAACGTGGAGGAAGGGAGCACAATTAACACTCACAATGCATTACAAGGTTCAGAATATGTCACGAAAAATGACATGGCAGCCATGATCCAAAACCTCACATCCAACATCTCAAAAATGATTGCCTCTAAAGACTTTGGTAACTCTTCTCTCACACTCTTTGCTAGTAACGATTTAATTGTTGACTCGGGTGCTACTAACCATATGATATATAATCCTGCTTTATTATCAAATATTAAAGATGCTCATGGTTCGATCTCGGTTGCAAATGGTCATAATGTCTCTATTAAAGGAATCGGAAAATTGAAGTTATGTGATAAGGAAACGGATGCATTATATGTTCCCAACTTCACTAACAATCTTTTGTCCGTGTACAAAGCAGCTAAAGACCTTGATTGTACAGCGATATTTGGTCCTAACGGAGTGTATTTTCAGGATATTAAGACTGGACGCATTATCGCAAATGGAAAAGCGGCTAACGGTCTTTATCTTTTACATAGCAAATATGAAGTTGAAGAAACGGCTCTCAATTCCATTTGGCATGCTAGACTAGGTCACCCACATTTTCAAGCTTTAAAACTTTTATTATCCAATGTTGCATTTGATCATAAGAGTTGTGAGGAGTGTATTTTCAGGATATTAAGACTGGACGCATTATCGCAAATGGAAAAGCGGCTAACGGTCTTTATCTTTTACATAGCAAATATGAAGTTGAAGAAACGGCTCTCAATTCCATTTGGCATGCTAGACTAGGTCACCCACATTTTCAAGCTTTAAAACTTTTATTATCCAATGTTGCATTTGATCATAAGAGTTGTGAGGCATGCATCTTAGGCAAACATTGTCGAAATGTATTTCCTCGTTCAAACTCAATCTATAATAATTGTTTTGATTTGGTTCATTCGGATGTGTGGACAGCACCGTGTACCTCTCGAGAAAATTATAAATATTTTGTGACTTTCATCGACGAAAAGTCGAAATATACATGGCTAACCCTTTTGAAATCAAAAGGAGATGTGTTTGATGCTTTTACCAGGTTTCATGCATATATCATCACACAATATGATGCCAAGCTCAAGTGCCTTCGCTCGGACAATGGGGGAGAGTATATTAATGCTCGTTTTCAAGACTATATGTCCAAGCACGGCATTGAGCATCAATCCTCGTGTGCATATACTCCACAACAAAATGGAGTCGCGGAAAGGAAGAACCGCCATCTTATGGAAGTGGCGAGAGCTATGATGTTTCATCATCACGTTCCTAAACGGTTTTGGTGCGACGCGGTTATGACGTCTTGCTATTTAATCAACCGATTGCCCACCAAGATTCTCAATGATAAATCTCCCTTTGAGGTACTCAACGACACTCAACCTTCCCTTGATTTTTTAAGAGTTTTCGGTTGTTTGTGCTATGTATTTGTTCCAGAGGATAACAGAAACAAGTTGGACCCAAAGAGCGTCAAGTGTGTTTTTCTCGGATATTCCACCAAGAAGAAAGGATACAAATGCTATCAACCGGAAACAAGGAAATTATTTGTGTCGAGGGATGTTAAATTCTTGGAAGACGTTGGTTATTTTGAAAAGAAAGAATGGAAAGAGTTTGAAGACATGGTGAGCCCGACACCAAACTATTCAAATACATTAAGAAACTTACTTGAGGTGGAAGCTACTACGACAACTCCGTATGCTACTCCGACGATGCCCATTGCACATCAGCTCGAAAATGATGAGGTGCTGCAATCAGGTACCCCTGAAATCCCTCTTGAAGTGAACATTGCCGACAGGTTAGAGAACGAGACATCAAACGAGGAGGTTCATCCTCAACTTTCCTCGGGTGAGCAAGAAGAACCATCTTCGGTGGAACCTTGGGAAGGAGATGCGCCTCCACCATTAACGCAGGTTTCTGATGACGCAAGAGGTAGATCCACATCAAGACCAGTCACCACACCATTACGCAGAAGCTCACGGACGAGAAAACCGACATACAAACTAAAAGAAAACTTCAATGGATATGCGGTAACTCACCCTATACAACAGTTTTGCTCCATTCTTCATTTGCCTATTAATCATCGCGTCTTTCTTAGTAAGTTAGATCAGGAACTTGAACCCCAAACCTTCCAAGAAGCAAACGAGAAGAAGGAATGGAGAGAGGCAATGCAAGAGGAAATAAAAGCCTTGGAAAGAAACAGCACTTGGGAAATAGTCAATCTTCCAACAAACAAAAATCCGGTGGGATGTCGGTGGATATACAAAGTCAAATACAAGAGTAATGGAGATGTGGAACGCTACAAAGCCAGATTAGTCGCTAAAGGCTACATTCAAACATACGGAGAGGACTATACAGATACATTCGCTCCGGTGGCCAAACTTCCCACGGTAAGAGTAATACTCTATTGCAACTAACTTGAATTGGGAACTTTGGCAGATGGATGTTAAGAATGCCTTTCTCCAAGGAGACTTAGAGGAAGAGATTTATATGACCTTGCCCCCGGGGTTCCATAAACCACATGGGGAGAGTAAAGTATGCAAGCTCAAGAAGGCACTATATGGCTTAAAACAATCACCGAGGCAATGGTATGCTAAGCTTCATGATGCATTGACAACTCATGGTTTTTGCCGAAGTGAGAGTGATCATTCTCTTTTCACATCTCAGAGCGAAAAAGGTATAATCGTTCTACTTGTCTACGTAGATGATATAATTATCACGGGGAATGATTCACAAGGAATAGTGAAAACAAAATATTTGCTTCATAACTCATTTGATATTAAGGATTTGGGTGAACTAAGGTACTTTCTAGGAATAGAAGTAACTCGATCAAATGATGGGTTATTTTTATCCCAACGAAAGTACACACTTGATCTTTTGGGTAGTGCAGGAAAATTGGGAGCTAAGCCGGCAAAGACGTCCATAGAAGTGAGCTACAAGTATCAACGAGAGGGGGAACCGCTTGAAGACTCCGAACGATATCGGAAAATTGTAGGTAAGCTTATATATCTCACAATTACTAGACCTGACTTGTCCTTTGCAGTGGGACAGGTGAGCCAATTCATGCATGCTCCTACTACTCGACATTGGGAGATGGTGGAAAGAATACTCAAATATCTCAAGGGATCACCCGTGGCAACTACAAAAATCTCATTCAATCGATCCTTCGAGAGACCACTCTTCCGTCATTCACTGAGGTATGTGCACGAATAAAGAAAGAAGAAGGGGGACAATCCCTTTTCACCGGTTCGAGTGAGCTTGCCCATTCCGCGACACATCTTGCTCCGCGACAATCCGAAATTGCTGCCAAAGCTGGTCAAAACAGAGCATTTGGGGACAGAAGGACTTACACATGTGATCATTGCCGAAAAAAAGGACATACCAAGGATAAATGCTGGATTCTTCATCCGCATCTTAAGCCTCACAGGTTTGCTTCTTCTAATCCCCACTCGGAGCAAGCTCGTTTTGCAGGTGAAACTCAGAATGTCAACGTGGAGGAAGGGAGCACAATTAACACTCACAATGCATTACAAGGTTCAGAATATGTCACGAAAAATGACATGGCAGCCATGATCCAAAACCTCACATCCAACATCTCAAAAATGATTGCCTCTAAAGACTTTGGTAACTCTTCTCTCACACTCTTTGCTAGTAACGATTTAATTGTTGACTCGGGTGCTACTAACCATATGATATATAATCCTGCTTTATTATCAAATATTAAAGATGCTCATGGTTCGATCTCGGTTGCAAATGGTCATAATGTCTCTATTAAAGGAATCGGAAAATTGAAGTTATGTGATAAGGAAACGGATGCATTATATGTTCCCAACTTCACTAACAATCTTTTGTCCGTGTACAAAGCAGCTAAAGACCTTGATTGTACAGCGATATTTGGTCCTAACGGAGTGTATTTTCAGGATATTAAGACTGGACGCATTATCGCAAATGGAAAAGCGGCTAACGGTCTTTATCTTTTACATAGCAAATATGAAGTTGAAGAAACGGCTCTCAATTCCATTTGGCATGCTAGACTAGGTCACCCACATTTTCAAGCTTTAAAACTTTTATTATCCAATGTTGCATTTGATCATAAGAGTTGTGAGGCATGCATCTTAGGCAAACATTGTCGAAATGTATTTCCTCGTTCAAACTCAATCTATAATAATTGTTTTGATTTGGTTCATTCGGATGTGTGGACAGCACCGTGTACCTCTCGAGAAAATTATAAATATTTTGTGACTTTCATCGACGAAAAGTCGAAATATACATGGCTAACCCTTTTGAAATCAAAAGGAGATGTGTTTGATGCTTTTACCAGGTTTCATGCATATATCATCACACAATATGATGCCAAGCTCAAGTGCCTTCGCTCGGACAATGGGGGAGAGTATATTAATGCTCGTTTTCAAGACTATATGTCCAAGCACGGCATTGAGCATCAATCCTCGTGTGCATATACTCCACAACAAAATGGAGTCGCGGAAAGGAAGAACCGCCATCTTATGGAAGTGGCGAGAGCTATGATGTTTCATCATCACGTTCCTAAACGGTTTTGGTGCGACGTGGTTATGACGTCTTGCTATTTAATCAACCGATTGCCCACCAAGATTCTCAATGATAAATCTCCCTTTGAGGTACTCAACGACACTCAACCTTCCCTTGATTTTTTAAGAGTTTTCGGTTGTTTGTGCTATGTATTTGTTCCAGAGGATAACAGAAACAAGTTGGACCCAAAGAGCGTCAAGTGTGTTTTTCTCGGATATTCCACCAAGAAGAAAGGATACAAATGCTATCAACCGGAAACAAGGAAATTATTTGTGTCGAGGGATGTTAAATTCTTGGAAGACGTTGGTTATTTTGAAAAGAAAGAATGGAAAGAGTTTGAAGACATGGTGAGCCCGACACCAAACTATTCAAATACATTAAGAAACTTACTTGAGGTGGAAGCTACTACGACAACTCCGTATGCTACTCCGACGATGCCCATTGCACATCAGCTCAAAAATGATGAGGTGCTGCAATCAGGTACCCCTGAAATCCCTCTTGAAGTGAACATTGCCGACAGGTTAGAGAACAAGACATCAAACGAGGAGGTTCATCCTCAACTTTCCTCGGGTGAGCAAGAAGAACCATCTTCGGTGGAACCTTGGGAAGGAGATGCGCCTCCACCATTAACGCAGGTTTCTGATGACGCAAGAGGTAGATCCACATCAAGACCAGTCACCACACCATTACGCAGAAGCTCACGGACGAGAAAACCGACATACAAACTAAAAGAAAACTTCAATGGATATGCGGTAACTCACCCTATACAACAGTTTTGCTCCATTCTTCATTTGCCTATTAATCATCGCGTCTTTCTTAGTAAGTTAGATCAGGAACTTGAACCCCAAACCTTCCAAGAAGCAAACGAGAAGAAGGAATGGAGAGAGGCAATGCAAGAGGAAATAAAAGCTTTGGAAAGAAACGGCACTTGGGAAATAGTCAATCTTCCAACAAACAAAAATCCGGTGGGATGTCGGTGGATATACAAAGTCAAATACAAGAGTAATGGAGATGTGGAACGCTACAAAGCCAGATTAGTCGCTAAAGGCTACATTCAAACATACGGAGAGGACTATACAGATACATTCGCTCCGGTGGCCAAACTTCCCACGGTAAGAGTAATACTCTATTGCAACTAACTTGAATTGGGAACTTTGGCAGATGGATGTTAAGAATGCCTTTCTCCAAGGAGACTTAGAGGAAGAGATTTATATGACCTTGCCCCCGGGGTTCCATAAACCACATGGGGAGAGTAAAGTATGCAAGCTCAAGAAGGCACTATATGGCTTAAAACAATCACCGAGGCAATGGTATGCTAAGCTTCATGATGCATTGACAACTCATGGTTTTTGCCGAAGTGAGAGTGATCATTCTCTTTTCACATCTCAGAGCGAAAAAGGTATAATCGTTCTACTTGTCTACGTAGATGATATAATTATCACGGGGAATGATTCACAAGGAATAGTGAAAACAAAATATTTGCTTCATAACTCATTTGATATTAAGGATTTGGGTGAACTAAGGTACTTTCTAGGAATAGAAGTAACTCGATCAAATGATGGGTTATTTTTATCCCAACGAAAGTACACACTTGATCTTTTGGGTAGTGCAGGAAAATTGGGAGCTAAGCCGGCAAAGACGCCCATAGAAGTGAGCTACAAGTATCAACGAGAGGGGGAACCGCTTGAAGACTCCGAACGATATCGGAAAATTGTAGGTAAGCTTATATATCTCACAATTACTAGACCTGACTTGTCCTTTGCAGTGGGACAGGTGAGCCAATTCATGCATGCTCCTACTACTCGACATTGGGAGATGGTGGAAAGAATACTCAAATATCTCAAGGGATCACCCGGCAAAGGGATTTGGATGAGCCGGAATAAACAAGTTGACATCGTTGGATATTGCGATGCGGATTGGGCCGGAGATCAACAAGATAGGAAGTCAACCTCGGGATATTGTACCTTTATTGGAGGAAACTTGGTGACATGGAAAAGTAAGAAACAAAATGTGGTGGCGAGATCTAGCGCGGAGGCGGAGTATAGAGCGATGGCCACTGCAGCAAGTGAACTCGTTTGGCTCAAAGGACTTCTCGGGGACCTCGGTATAATCACGGATTATGCCATCCCGTTGCACTGCGATAATCAAGCGGCTATCCACATTGCGGCGAATCAAGTATTCCACGAGAGGACTAAACACATCGAAATCGATTGCCATTTTATTCGAGAGAAAGTCACTCAAGGAATAATTGCTACGCCATATACTAGAAGTGAAGATCAACTAGCTGACTTGTTTACCAAGGCACCGAATGTGAGAAACCATGAAAATATTCTCGTCAAGCTTGGTGTTGCGGATCTTCACAAACCAAGCTTGAGGGGGAATCTTGACGAAGAAGCAACAAGTCTGGGAAAGCTTAGCAACGGTCAAGACCGAGACAAGAGCTTGCATTCACGTAAGCTTGAATCATGCAAATCAATATTATAGTGATTGTCTCATATCTTGACCTTTCCTATTGTTTAGCTATTCTTTCCATTATTTATGTATATAATATCTAGATTTCCTTTAACATGCACACATGTATTTCCTATTTATTGTGTACAGAACAAATAATAAAATATACAGAGAATTATTTTTCTCATCTGTCTTCTTCCTCCTCTCGGCACTATTCTCGCCGAAGTAGGGTTTTCGATCAACCTTGTTCTGTTTATTCATAGTCCAGTTTGCCTCTTCTTGACTTGGCACATGTGCATCTTCTTCTTCATTTCTCCTCTGGAACCACCGGTCGAAACCTTACATTATTGTATTACAGAACAAGATTATACATATATATTGTTGAATTTTAATCTTGATTACCTAGAAGTATTCAAAGTCAAGGATATCATTTTCAAGAAGTTTTGGAAGGAGTAATCTAGAAGTTTGTAGAATTTTGAATGTATTGAATATGCATGGGAAATGGAGTAGTTTAGGATGAGTATAAAAAGGGGTGATGTGTAGGAAGAAAAATACAAGGAAAAAAACACGTGAAGAAAAAAGAGAGTGTTGTGAGAGAGAAAAGTCGTATGGATATATATGAAAGAGTTTTTTGAGTGTTACTTGTGAATTCGGAAAGTATCATTGAACGTGGTCCATGTTATATAGTTCTTTTAAGAGCTAACAAAGTGGTATCAAAGCGGTGGTTCGTAATGGCCAGCTCGAGTATATCTTTCTCGATTCCAAAGCTCACGAAGGAGAATTATGAGAGGTGGAGTATCCAAATGAAGGCGTTTCTTGGAGGCTAAGACGTGTGGGATGCAATCGAAGAGGAGTATCATGAACCGGAGGGTTTGGATACGGCGACTTCCGCCGAAAAGAAAGCGGCAAAGGAGGCAAAGGTGAAAGACCAAAGAGCCTTGTCATTCATCCAACTCAGCATGGATGATTCTATATTTGAGAAGATTGCACACGCCACATCGTCAAAGATGGCTTGGGATACTTTGGCGAATTCCTTCAAAGGTATCGATAAGGTGAAGAAGGTGAGACTTCAATCTCTTCATGGTGAGTTTGAAGCATTGCAAATGAAAGAATCTGAAGAAGTATTTGATTATATCTCTCGAGTGATTGCTGTGACTAACCAACTTGCGAGTAATGGTGAAAAGATGAAATCTTGTAGAATTGTGGAGAAGATACTTCGGTCCCTCACTCCGAAGTTTGATCACATCGTGGTTGCGATCGAGGAGTCGAATGACATCGATGACATGACGGTGGACGAGCTCACTGGTAAGCTACAAGTCCATGCAGAAAAGATTAAGAAGTGAAACAAAGAACTGACCGAGCATGCGCTTCAAGCGAATGTAAATGTCGATGAGAAGGCATTTGATGATCAGAATCAAAGAGGTCGAGGCCGTGGTCGTGGACGCGGTCGTGGTCATGGTCGAGGACGCGGTCGAAGCCATGATCATAGACATAAAGAAGAACAGTGGCATCAAAACCAGAAGCTCTTCAAGAGATCGTGGTAGAGGAGGTTACATCCAAAGACAAGACAAACGTGACGTCGAGTGCTACAAATGTCATCGTTATGGCCATTTCTCTTATGAATGTTTTGACAGGCCGGATGAAGAAAAAGAGCAAGCCAACTATGCGGAAGAGAAAAAGGAGGTGGAAGACACTGTTTTACTAGCACGAAATAGCCCGGATGGAGAAAGAAAGCAATTCTGGTATCTTGATACCGGTGCTAGTAACCATTTGTGTGGTTACCGTCATATGTTCATGGAGATTGACGAGTCGGTAACGGGGACCATTACTTTCGGAGATCTATCCAAAATCTCCGTCAAAGGCAAAGGCAAGGTTTTGATCAAGTTGAAGAAGGGGGGCCATCAGTACATCTCAAACGTGTACTATGTGCCAGGTATGAAAACCAATATTCTGAGTGTTGGTCAATTACTTGAGAAAGGTTATAACATTTCATCCAGGGATCAAAGTATTTATCTTAGAGACGAAAAGGGGAACCTTTTGTCATGTGTTCCGATGGCTAAGAACCGAATGTTTCCGATAAACATTCAAACTGATGCAGGAAAATGCCTGAAAGCATGTTCCGAAGATGAAACTTGGTTGTGGCATCAAAGGCTTGGTCACCTTAATTTTGGGGGTTTGAAATTGTTGTCGACGAAGAGGATGGTGAATGGTTTACCACCCATTGATCGGCCAAACCAAGCGTGTGAAGGTTGTTTGGTGGGAAAGCAAATCGACAAAGTTTTCCAAAGGAGTCATTGACAAGAGCAAAGGAAATCCTTGAGTTGATACACACCGATGTGTGTGGCCCTCTTGATCCGCTATCTTTCGGGAATAACAGGTACTTCTTGTTGTTCATCGATGATTATAGTAGAAAGACATGGATTTATTTTTTGAAGGAGAAGTCAGAGGTGTTTTCGGCATTCAAGAGATTCAAGGCTCTTGTTGAAAGACAAAGTGGCTATGAAATTAAATCGTTGAGATCAGATCGGGGTGGTGAGTTTACATCAAAGGAATTCAAGATGTTTTGTGATGAGAATGGTATTCGAAGGCCGCTTACTGTTCCATATTCGCCACAACAGAATGGTGTCGCAGAGAGGAAGAATAGGACCATCTTGGATATGGTCAGAAGTATGTTGAAAAGCAAGAACTTGCCCAAGGAGTTTTGGGCTGAAGCCGTTGATTGCGCGGTTTATTTGTTGAATCGATGTCCGACGAAGAGTGTGTGGAATCGGACACCTCAAGAAGTGTGGAGTGGATACAAACCAAATGTATCTCATCTGAGGATATTTGGTAGTCTTGCATATGCTCATGTCCCAGAACAACGAAGGAAGAAGCTTGATGATCGTAGTGTGAAATATCTTTGTGGGATACAGTCAACAATCACAAGTTTACAAATTGTATGATCCCATCGAGAAGAAAATCAAAATCAGTCGAGATGTGATTATAGATGAAAAGAGTGCATGGGATTGGAATTCGGATGACAAAGAAAAGTTTACTTTCTATCCTTTTGTGATAGAAAATGATCAAGAAGAGGAGCTTGAACAAGAAGTTTCGACGCCAACTCCACAATCACATTTTGAGGTTGGATCTAGCTCGGGAGTATCTTCATCAACTGAAGATAGTCCTAACGCTATTGGACCAAGAGGAACGAAGAGTTTGGAGGAGATCTATGATCTCAATCAACATCAGACTTTGTTTTGTCTTTTTGCAGATAAGGAACCGATCAACTTTGTTGAGTCGTTGGAGAATGGAATATGGAAGAAAAGAGAAGTTATGTCACCAGCTTGGCATGGGAGAATCAAGTTTAGGAGGGAGTGTTGAATTTTAATCTTGATTACCTTGAAGTATTCAAAGTCAATGATACCATTTTCAAGAAGTTTTGGAAGGAATAATCTAGAAGTTTGTAGAATTTTGAATGTATTGAATATGCATGGGAAATGGAGTAGTTTAGGATGAGTATAAAAAGGGATGATGTGTAGGAAGAAAAATACAAGGAAAAAAACACATGAAGAAAAAAGAGAGTGTTATGAGAGAGAAAAGTCGTACGGATATATATGAAAGAGTTTTTTGAGTGTTACTTGTGAATTCGGAAAGTATCACCTGAGCGTGGTCCATGTTGCGTGGTCCATGTTATATAGTTCTTTTAAGAGCTTGTGATAAATTTGTCATTCACTCGAGTTTCTGTTGTGGAAAAAGGAAGGTAGGAGAAGTAATCAATACAAATTGGAATCGAACATAAATGGGCGTCTCTTCATCGACTTTTCTGCCAGCGAGGATTATCAGAGGCACCGGCCGCCGCGTCCGTCGCCTTCGAAGAAGAAGCTTCTTCCGTGACTCGTTCGTTCGAGAGTAAGTAGGTCTGTGTTAAAAAATTGAGGAAGTTGAGGCGAATTTAGGGTTTCTGGGTTTTGGATGTTTGATCTCCTTTTGCTTTTCGTGTGGTAACATCACTGTTTGTGGAGATTCCAGGGCCAATTGTGGTTTGTACAAACACAGTGTCGATGCGCAGTTCCTCAACGCTTTGTTTCGAATTAGGGCACTGTATAGTTTCCGGACCTGGGAAACTTAGCCTTTGTTTGTGGGATGGATCATGTACCCTTCTTATGCTGTGAATATTATTTAGCGATCAACCCTAGAATCCTTACTGCAAATGTGCGTCCCCTTTGGTTGGTTCTTTTGCTTGTCCATACTTCAATTTAGGGCTTAGTCAGATCTTAAGCGGGGTCTGAATTTGGATAAGATTGATTTTTGATTCACATCGGTGTTTGATTGCTTCGGTTCCAACAAATTGTAATCTGGAAGTAGAAGCAGGCTTCTTCTGGCAAAGCTTATTGCGCATGTGGCTATTTACGGAATTTGGAGGGAGCGAAACCACCGGATATTTCGGAAAATGTAATGAACGAACATCTGAGATGTAAATGCCATTTTTGGGATCTAACCGACAAAAAAAAAAATCTAATCTGGAAGTTATCTGTTAGTTAAGTTTGAAGTTTGCCATTTTCGTTTGTAGGAAGACAGTCATCTTCAGCAAAACAGGGAGAAATGACTGGGCTCCGTCCGTCTATGGTGCAGTTGCTGAGTTCTGCCCCGACTGTAAGGAGGTTATTAGGTTCTTCTCCCTCGAAGACGAACCTTCGAAGGAGCTTCATACTCAGTTCCGCAACTTGTGCACGGCTCCTTCAGATCCTTTGATAACAAGCTCCTGTGTATGTTTTTTTTTTGGTGTAATGTTGAGATCTCCATGTACTTGGCCTTTACTCTCTTTTTGAGTTGTTGACTTGAAAAAGTCCGATGTTTCAGTGAAATGCAGAATCAGAAATTTGGTTTGATGATTGGTTATTTTTCTGTTTCCGGTTTAGTGCGTTGGTTCAAGTTTGTTAGTTCTGGTTTTACATTTACGATTGTATAAGTACTCGAGTCCTTTTGAATTTTGAAATACACAGAAAATTCCCACACTCTGTTTTTTCTCTACTTTCTCTCTCTACCATTTCAAAATGGTATCAGAGCTAACATCGATCTCTCACGCTTCTCCTTGATTTTTCTTTGATTTTATCTTTGATTTCGACTCGAAATGGAAACTGAAGATCGCTCGTCTGCATCACTCGATGCAGAATCATTGCATTCAACTCGTTTACAGCTCGATCCTTACTCGAATCCTCTTTATCTTCATCCTGGAGATTCTTCTTCTTTGATTTTGGTTACTGAGAAGTTAAATGGCGAAGGAAACTACAATATTTGGGCGAGATCTGTGATAAAAGCTCTGAGTCCGAAGAATAAGGTTGGATTCGTCACTGGCACTGTTCCGAAACCAGCTGCGAACCATCCGGATTCAGGTGCGTGGTCTCGCTGCAATGATTTGGTTTCAAACTGGCTTACGAACTCTCTTACACCTGAGATCAAGACCTTAGTAATGTATTTTGATGATGCAAGTGATATTTGGAAACATTTAGAGAAAAGGTTTAAACAGAAGAATGTTTCAAAGATATATAATGTTCAACATCAGTTGGATATTTTATATCAAGGATCTTCAGATTTGGACAGTTATTTCACTAAATTGAACACACTTTGGGAAGAGTTGAAGAACTATGAGCCTTTTCCAAGTTGTACTTGTGGTAGATGTATTTGTAACGCTGATGATAGATGGATTGCTTTGTATGAGCGTCGAAATGTTGTGAAGTTCCTTATGCGGCTCAATGAGTCCTTTGCTCCAGTTCGACGCCAGATTATCTCCATGAATCCGTTACCTGATATGACTGAGGCATACAATCTGATTGTACATGATGACCAGCAGCGTCAACTCTACTCCTCACCGATTGATTCAGTTGCCTTCCAGTCATCTGTTAATAATCAAGCTCAGTTTTCTAAACCACGAGGAAATTACACTCCTTCTGGTAATTTCAATACTGGTAGACCACGTCTACATTGCACTCATTGCGGGTTGAACAATCACACTGTTGATAAGTGTTTCAAGATTCATGGATATCCACCACAAGGCAACAAATCTTCAAATAGCTATGGTTCACAGAATAACTGGCAAGGACGCCAGAATTAGCAGAAACCTAAGATTGTTCAAGGGAATAGGCCTTCAGCTCATATGAATATGGTGAATGTTGTACCTGAGATGGACTCTTCTAAGACATCCTTTGATGATAAGGCTGAGGCAATCCTAGCACAATTTGCTTCTCAACTACAGGGACTGCGCAACTCTTTCAATGATGTAAACTTGACAGCTTCTCCTTCAATAAACCCAAAGCCTCTATCACCAGGTACCTTTTTAAATACTCACATGATACTCTCTGTTTTGGAACCTAGCCTTAAAAATTCCACAGTGATTTGGATATTAGACACTGGTGCGAGTAGTCATGTCTGCAGTGATTTGTCTTTGTTTTCTGAGATACACTCTGTTCCTCCTGTTCTGGTTTCGTTACCTAATGGAGCAACATTATCAGTTGTTCAATCAGGCACTGTTATTCTTAATTCTTTCCTCACGTTGTATTCAGTGCTTTTTGTCCCGTCTTTTTGTTATAATCTTCTTAGTGTGAGTGCCTTGACTAACTCTACTCCTTATTCTGTCACTTTTACTCATTCTAATTACATGATTCAGGACCCTACTCGGGGATTGATGATTGGAACGGGTGAGCAAAAGAATAATCTCTATTTTTTGGAAATGCAGCGCACTTCTACAGTAAAAAATAGCCTTCCTTCTTCTCTCTGCACTGCAGTTTCTTCAGCCTCTGTTGATATTTGGCATCAGAGGCTCGGTCATCCATCATTTCTCAAAGTCAAGGCTTTAGGCAACTCGTCTCAACTTGTCTTTTCAAACGTGGATCAGTCTTCTTCTCACTGTCCAATTTGTCCTCTTGCAAAACAGAAACATCTCCCTTTTCATTCATCTGGCAATTTGTCTTCTGTTCCTTTTCATTTGATACACGTTGATGTTTGGGGACCATTTGTTACACCTACAATAGATGGATACAAGTATTTTTTAACAATAGTGGATGATTGTACTCGTGTGACTTGGCTCTATCTTTTAAGGCAAAAATCTGATGTTTCAACAAAGTTTTCTGGTTTTCTGAATTTGGTTGAGAATCAATTTTCGACTACTGTCAAGTCCATTAGGTCCGACAATGCCCCAGAACTGCGTTTTTCTGAACTTTTAGATTCAAAAGGCATAACTCATTTCTTTTCCTGCCCATACACACCTGAACAAAATTCTGTAGTGGAAAGAAAACATCAGCACATCTTGAATGTTGCTCGATCTTTGATGTTTCAATCTCATATTCCTCTACCTTATTGGGGGCATTGTGTTTTGGCTGCTGTGTATTTGATAAATCGTTTGCCAACAATTGTTTTAGAAAATAAAAGTCCTTATGAAGTTTTGACTACAAAGCAACCTGATTATTCAAATCTTAGAGTTTTTGGTTGCCTTTGTTATGCATCTTCTTTAGTCAAAGATCGACACAAATTCAGTCCTAGAGCCAAGCCATGTGTGTTTATTGGTTATCCACCTGGAGTTAAAGGATATCTTGTACTCTGTTTAGAATCACATCAAATTTCAGTAACTCGAAATGTTGTGTTTCATGAAAATGTTTTCCCATTTATCAATGTGCCTTCTTCATCAGCTTCTTCTGATGCTTCTGTTAGTCCTGCTCAAACTATATCTCCATACTATTTTGAGCATCCTTCTTCTTTTACATTGCCAGATATTCCTTTGGTTAGTCATCCTTCTGTTTCTACAGATGATTTACAAGGTTCTTTAGAACAAGATTCTGGAACAGATGGTATGATAGAAGACAGAGACAGACCACGTAGATTGGCTAAACGCCCATCGTATTTGTCCAATTATCGTTGTTACCACTTGACACATTTTGTCCCTCCCTTAACCTCTTCAAATACACCATATCTTCTTTCTCAATTCCTCACTTATGACAAACTTAGCCCCACTTATAAGACCTTTGCCTTGTCCATAACCACAGAACCTGAACCTTCTTGTTATTCTAAAGCTGTTAAGTTAGCACATTGGAGAGATGCAATGAAACTAGAGTTGGATGCTTTGTGCCGGACTGAAACCTGGACAATCTGTCAATTACCACCTGGGAAACATCCTGTAGGATGTAAATGGGTCTATAAAACAAAGTATAATCCTGATGGTAGTATTGAGAGACATAAAGCAAGATTGGTAGCAAAGGGTTACACACAAATTGAAGGAGTGGATTATGGTGACACTTTTAGTCCAGTGGCTAAACTAACAACTGTTCGTGTCTTGTTAGCTTTAGCTTCTGTGAATAATTGGATCTTGGATCAGATGGATGTTTCAAATGCTTTTCTTAATGGAGATTTGGAAGAAGAAATATATATGACTTTGCCACAGGGGTATTCTTTACTTAAGGGGGAGACTGTCGATTCTGATTCTGTTTGTAAGCTTCAGAAGTCTCTCTATGGGTTGAAGCAAGCTTCAAGACAGTGGAATCAAAAGCTGACTAAAGTGTTGGTGGATGCTGGATATGTTCAGTCTCATGCGGACAATTCTCTATTTGTCAAAAGGCAAGGTTCTGCTATTGTTCTTGGATTGGTATATGTTGATGATATACTGGTTACAGGGAATGATCAGCTTCTTATACAGCAGTTCAAGGATACTTTACATTCTCAGTTTCATGTCAAGGATCTTGGACAGCTTCGATACTTTTTGGGAATTGAAGTGGCTCGGTCCAAGACAGACATTTCTATATGTCAACATAAGTATACATTGGAGCTTTTGGAGGATTTTGGTATGTTGGGTTGCAAGCCTGCTCGAACTCCAATGGATACGAGGTTGAAACTCAGCAAAGAATCTGGAGAGTTGTTACCTGATGCTACTCTGTTTCGTCGCCTTGTTGGAAAATTGATATATCTGTCAGTGACTCGACATGATATATCTTTTTCTGTTAACAAGTTATCTCAGTTTATGGCAGCTCCAAGATCTGACCATATTCAAGCTGCTCATCGTGTTTTACGATACTTAAAGATGTCCCCTGCTCAAGGATTGTTTTATCCGGCTGATTCTGATATGACATTGTCGGGATACACTGATGCGGACTGGGCCTCGTGTCCGGACTCTCGAAGATCCGTCACAGGGTTTTGCGTCTTCTTGGGCAGCTGTTTAGTGTCGTGGAAATCCAAAAAGCAAGTTACCATTTCACGGAGTAGTGCTGAGTCTGAGTATCGCGCAATGGCTCAAACAACATGTGAACTTGTCTGGATTTCGTCACTGTTACGTGATGTTGGGGTTGATTTCGGTTTGCCGGTTAAGCTTTTCTGTGATTCCCAGTCTGCAATACATATTGCCAACAACCCGGTATACCATGAGCGTACTAAACATATAGAGCTGGACTGTCATCTTGTTCGAGAGAAGATCAAGCTTGGTTTTCTTCAGCCAATTCATGTTTCTTCTGCAGAACAGGTGGCGGACTTGCTGACAAAACCTTTGTCTGCTGATCAAACCGAGTTTCTACTTGTCAAGATGGGAATACAATCCTTGTATTCTCCATCTTGAGGGGGAGTATTGAAGACTCCCGTCTTTAGGTTGATTTCGGTTTGATGATTGGTTATTTTTCTGTTTCCGGTTTAGTGCGTTGGTTCAAGTTTGTTAGTTCTGGTTTTACATTTACGATTGTATAAGTACTCGAGTCCTTTTGAATTTTGAAATACACAGAAAATTCCCACACTCTGTTTTTTCTCTACTTTCTCTCTCTACCATTTCAAAAATGCACAAACTCATTTGTCGCAATTAAGACCCTAGGAATCTGTTTTTCCTGAATTGCATTTGATTGGATTTAGAGCCTTTTTGCCTTTTATCTGATGGTTACTTGCAGGAGAAGCAACTCTTAGTAAGAGGGGAAAATACGTAAAATCATATATTGAATTGACTTGTATATATATACACACCCCATTGGGGAAAAATGAGAGAGACTAAGCTGCCTTGTCGATTTACATTTTCACAGTACGCATGAACAGATTAAACAAGAAACTGATCATCGAACCCAATCTCAAACTTGTTCCGCAGCATCGACGACGACGACGACCGGATTCTCGGCCATGCCTTGTTCCGCAACGTCTTCGACGACGACAACGACAGGATTCTCGTCCGTGACTCCTTCGACGTTATCATTATCATCGATCTCGGCATCCTTCTTAATAACGCACCAGGCTTTGCCGCTGACAGAGCTGCGGCAATTAGGGCAAGTCGGGTTCTTTCGGAGCCAGCGATCAATGCAGGCAGGATGGAAAAGATGATGGCATTTGGATAGACAGACAACCTTATCCTCAGGCATATAGACTTCGAGACAGATGGGGCAACAAGTCTTGTTGGCTCCTCCTTCATCATCTTCTCCTCTCACCATGACGTCCTTGAACTCGTGGATCATCTTCGGAGTGATGGCCACTTCTGGGTATGGCGGAGCAGAGAGCCGTCTCGGAGGAAGAGCCATCTCGATGTCAAACGAAGCTGGAGGAGCAAAAGCAAGTCCGGATGATGATAATGCGGCGTTGCGATTAACCATCTCAATGATGCGTGAAACTCGCTGTCGTCTGGCCGCGATTTGATCGGCGGTCTCGATGTCCATGTGGTCGGATTCCTCGATGCAGCTGCACCCGTAGTAGAAACAGTAGTAGAAGCAACATGAGTAAATGATTGAGAAGATCGTTACAGCCGGAATCAACCATTGGTTGACCTGCTCAAGCACAGGATTCATGGCGATCGATAGAAAGAGAGAGAGAGAGAGAGAATCGGTGAGAGAGCGGAGAAGACAAGTCTGTGGAGTGATCACAACAATCCCCTCGTCCCATTATATATATATAATTAATTAGGAAGAGAAATGGAAACTATTTTGAAATAATTGTAAACTCTCTAACTCTGATTCTAACCGTTGGATCTTTCCTTTTCTCTCACCAACAGAGAAATGGAAAATTAAATTAGCATTATACATTTTGAATTTTTAAACCCCTTACACGAATAATATACCGTTTCACTATTACTAAATAAAATAATACACACACAAACACACCGAATCAAATTTTAAACTTTGCAAGCACCCAGGACCAAAATTTAGAATTCGGACCGAACATTATGAACCCTAAAGTTTTCTTCCCCTACCAGATTTATGATCATTATCAGGCAGAGCATCGTCATCTCCGTTATTGTCGTCGCCGCCGTGACGAGATTCGCTGGAGATACGGCCGAATAGAATCTCCAGCGATTCTTTCTGGTGAAACCGAATCGACGGAAAGAGGTCGAATTCAATCGGATTCGTGTGGTGAAGCGGTCGATGAAATTGGGGATTTTTATATAAATGAAACATTCTTTTTGTTTGAGTTGAACTTTTCGATCGAGGTTGAAGAGACTATGATTTGTCCATGCAGGACCCGGAAATGCTTGACCCAAGCTACAGCAGGAACCAGGAGCCGTTGTCTCAGGATATCGGTTGTCTAGCATCGTATGAAGCAGCTCTTGGATCTGGAAATTCTTTACCTAAGCTATGACGAGGGACTTGCATCAGTATCAAAGTTCCCTGATATCCTACGTTGTTTTTTTGCAGGAGCATTTGGAGGAAAGGTACATACATATATTCAATAATCTGTCTCAGATTGCAAAAAGATGTGAGGGTCATGCCACTGCATCTGTTTTTTCACGATTCGTTAAAGCGTGGCCCTTGAGAAAATCTATCTAATATCATGACGGGAATCTCGGCCATGATTTGGCTGAGATGGACTTCTTGAGGAAATCGATGCGAAGCTCCTCGAACATTTTCTTGATGGGGGATGCGATCAGGCGGTTGCCGTGTAGAAATCTCTTCCAGCACCACCGTGTGGGTCGGCTGCCGGTGTTGCGGGTTTTGCTCAGACAAAACCCGAAAAGTTCGTTCGCGTCAAGAAGCTCAGGATCACATCTCTGTGTAAAAAAATATTTCCAGTGATAAACATTAAACCTGCACATTCAAGGTTCGGTTTCTTGAATCCATTTACGTTGGCATGAGGATACAAACTAGATGATGGATGATGTCAAGATCAGATTTCGCAGATGCCCTTTTACACAAATTTGACGAAAAAACGGAAGAGCAGACGGAGACAAAACATGAGCAATGCCTGCATCGGCTGAACTGGTTCGCCGGGCCCCTTTTTGTCGGAATTCCTTCAACTTAGATCGTTAAAATACATACGAACTGGTGCAAGTTTTTTTTGTACCCGTAGCATTAAAAGAACAGTGCAAGTTTTGGGTGGTAAATGTTAGAAAAATTATAAATAAGAAATTAGAAAAAAAAAATGTCCCGACTTTTCAATTTTGTACCAATAAAACATAAACTTTTTTTTTTACCAAATAAATCCTAAACACTGAATTTATCCCGCAACATACATGTATGTGTATTTTTTTATTTTATTTTGATATTTACCTTTTAGTTTATTTAAATATTTATTGATTTTTAGAAATATTTAATTTTTGAAATAGAAAATGATGATATGTAAATTTTTATTAGATGAAAATTTTAAGCAGGTAGGGTAAAAAAAATAAGGAATTCGAATTTTGCTTTTAGGATAATTGCGAAGCTTAGGTTTTTTCTTTCTAATTTCCCAATTAAATATTGTGGTGAGGCGCAGCGTCCTCAATCCGGAAATTTCTAACCGAGACAGAGCTTCCAAATGGCGGCGGCGTTTTTGCCGGTGACCTCTCTCCGTTTGACGCCACTATCCACTCTCCGGCTCCTCTCCTTCTTCCCCAAATTTAATACGCGCCCTTCTTCTCTCCCTCGCCGGCTTCTCCCGTTATTTGGAGGTTCTTCGGCGAGTGCTCGCCTGCGTTGCTTATGCAGCGCGTCTCTCAGTTCCGGAGATGGGAGGAGAGTGGAAAGTAAAGTTGGAGAATTTAGGAGGAAGTTGAGGATTGCGGACATAAAGGGGGGATCCGACGAAGGACTGGGTCGGGTCGGGCAGACACTGAGAGTAATGGGTTGGGTGCGGACTCTCCGGGTTCAGAGCAGCGTCACCTTCATCGAGGTAATGCTGCTGTGTTTGCATCCCTCAACCTCGAACCCTTGATTCACTCGGCGGATGCCATTAAATCAATTTATTGTCTTGTTTTTCAGATAAATGACGGTTCATGCCTCTCAAACATGCAATGTGTTTTGAACTCGGATGCAGAAGGGTATGATCAGGTAAATTCATTCACCTTTGAATGATTTTAATACTCCAGGAGCCTCATATTGACCGTAGTAAAGGGTTTCTCTCAGTCTTCAGTTTTGTTGCTTCAAAGACTCGTTAGCTTATCATTTGGGGGCTGAAAATTCTTCAATTTTTCATGTGTGATTTGATGTGTGTGCAAGGTTTATAATTTTTAATCCTCGGTTTCTACCGTATTCATGAGCTGAACAATAGGTAGAATCCGGTATGGTCTTGACCGGAGCTTCCATATCAGTACAAGGAACTCTCGTGGCTAGCCAGGGATCAAAACAAAAGGTGGAACTAAAGGCCGAGAAGATTGTTGTGGTATGCGCTTGCTTTTCAATGCACTCGATTCGTTATGATTCATAGTTATGCTTCTTTGAATTCTTTCATCAGTGCCCTACTTTTTCCTAGATTGGCATATGCGATGCTTCGTATCCAATTCAGAAGAAACGAGTTAGCAGAGAATTCTTGAGAACCAAGGCTCATTTACGTCCAAGAACAAACACTTTTGGGGCGGTAACTTTTATATCTGAACGCCTTAATTCTTTATGGAGAAAGTACGTTTTGTCTAAATATTGTGTTTACTAGAGCAATGTGCAGCGTTAAGATTCTTTTTGTGTCATCAAGTTTCTCTTCTTTGTTTCTCTTGTCTGAGCGTTTGAGGTGTTTACTATTTGATACATTTGAATGGAAATGCGGTGTTCTTAAACTCTTGTATCTGGTTTCAGGTTGCAAGAGTGAGGAATGCTTTGGCATTCGCTACGCACAATTTCTTTCAAGAAAACGGGTTCATCTGGGTGTCAAGTCCGATTATCACAGCTTCAGACTGTGAAGGAGCAGGAGAGCAGTTCTGTGTCACAACTCTGGTAAGAACTTAAGCTCCAAATATCATAATAGTTTTAAGAAACCATTGGCTCAAGATTTTTATGTTTGAAAAAGTTTGGTAAAATTACAACTTGGTTTTGTTTCAATTCTTAGATACCAAGCTGCAATGAGACCACAGATTCATCTGTTGACACAATTCCGAAAACAAAGGAAGGGTTGATCGATTGGTCAAAGGTGTGTTACATCTCGATACCTTTTCCCTTTTCGGGTTTTACTAATCGTGAGAATGGTGAAATGTTAAAGCTAGAACAAGTTGCCCAATTTGATGTCCGATTCCCTTCACAGGACTTCTTTGGGAAACCAGCTTTCCTGACTGTCTCAGGTCAACTCAATGGAGAAACATACGCTACTGCTCTTTCAGATGTAAATACATCTTCCTTGGGTGACTTTCGAGCCTATATTTTGCTTCGTGAAGTGTGAATATGTGCACCTGTATGCATTTTTAGGTATACACATTTGGTCCAACATTTCGAGCTGAGAATTCCAACACTTCCAGGCACTTAGCTGAATTCTGGGTGGGGATTTATTCTTCTCTTCTCCCTCTTCACCCACCAAAAAGCTTTGTGTGTGTTGACTGAAGATTTTTGTGTTCCATGTGTATAAGATGATTGAACCAGAACTTGCGTTTGCGGACCTGGAAGATGACATGGCCTGTGCTACTGCCTATCTCCAGTATGTAGTACGTGTACTCTTCCGCTTTCTATATTCTTTCACTGAACATGTTCCTTTGTTATTTTAGTGGATGACTCAGTCTTTCTGGATTCTGATAGGTTCGACACATTCTAGATAATTGCAAGGAAGACATGGATTTCTTCAATACTTGGATAGAGAAAGGGATCGTTAACCGCTTGAGTGTATGCATTCTTGTTCTGGCCTATCATCTTTTCTTTTCTTTTTTTCCTGATGAGCAAAAGGGGAAATGCATGTTTTGCATTAGTTAATGTAATGCAACTTATTTTTTGTTTCAAAGGATGTTGCAGAGAAAGACTTTATACAGCTCACCTACACCGATGCCATTGAGCTTCTTCTGAAAGTAAACAAGAAATTTGAATTCCCGGTATCGACTCTTGTTTCCTTTTATACACTAAACTGTTCGTGGTATCTTATGGGGCGGGTTATGGTCACATCAGGACATGTGTCTTCAGTGGTCTTTCATCAGGTTTCATTGGACAAATCCTACCATTTTGGTATCTGAAATAATGGTGGTGTACACATACATTGTGGCAGGTGAAGTGGGGGTGTGATCTACAGAGTGAGCATGAACGCTACATAACGGAGGAAGCATTTGGGGGACGACCCGTCATCATCAGAGACTACCCAAAGGCAAGGCCACCCTGAAATCCATCCCAATTCAGTTTTCTTTGTGATGCATTTTCATTGAATCTTGATTATGAAAAATGAAAAACTGTAGGAGATAAAGGCGTTCTACATGAGGGAGAATGATGATGGGAAGACAGTTGCAGCCATGGATATGTTGGTGCCTCGGGTAAAGAAGTCAACTAGAGAACTCACTTCACTTCATGTCATCATCATCATCATGTCTCATATCATATGTGTGTTGGGTTAATTTTGAAGGTAGGGGAGTTGATAGGAGGGAGCCAAAGGGAGGAGAGGCTGGACTGCTTGGAAGCTCGGCTCGACGCTTTAAACCTGAGCAAAGACAGCTACTGGTGGTACCTCGACCTCCGCCGCTTTGGTTCAGTTCCCCACGCAGGGTTCGGTTTAGGGTTTGAGAGATTGGTTCAATTCGCCACCGGCGTTGACAATATCAGAGACGTCATCCCTTTCCCTCGCACACCTGGTTCTGCCGACTTCTGACAAGCGATGTATTCTCTCATTCTATTCTATTTTGTATCGTAAACAAGAATAATAATCATTTTTTTTAAAAATTATTTCATACGGAAAATGCTGTAATGTATGCATCAATTATTACATTGCTTGACATTGGGTTGGAGTAATCGATTCTTATTTCCGACAAAGAAGGATCTTCTTGTTCCTAAGCTTTTAACAAATGAGAATGAAAAACTTCTTCTAATGGTTACTTGCGGGAGAAGCAACTCTTAGTAAGAGGGGAAAATACGTAAAATCATATATTGAATTGACTTGTATATATATACACACCCCATTGGGGAAAAATGAGAGAGACTAAGCTGCCTTGTCGATTTACATTTTCACAGTACGCATGAACAGATTAAACAAGAAACTGATCATCGAACCCAATCTCAAACTTGTTCCGCAGCATCGACGACGACGACGACCGGATTCTCGGCCATGCCTTGTTCCGCAACGTCTTCGACGACGACAACGACAGGATTCTCGTCCGTGACTCCTTCGACGTTATCATTATCATCGATCTCGGCATCCTTCTTAATAACGCACCAGGCTTTGCCGCTGACAGAGCTGCGGCAATTAGGGCAAGTCGGGTTCTTTCGGAGCCAGCGATCAATGCAGGCAGGATGGAAAAGATGATGGCATTTGGATAGACAGACAACCTTATCCTCAGGCATATAGACTTCGAGACAGATGGGGCAACAAGTCTTGTTGGCTCCTCCTTCATCATCTTCTCCTCTCACCATGACGTCCTTGAACTCGTGGATCATCTTCGGAGTGATGGCGACTTCTGGGTATCGCGGAGCAGAGAGCCGTCTCGGAGGAAGAGCCATCGCGATGTCAAACGGAGCTGGAGGAGCAAAAGCAAGTCCGGATGATGATAATGCGGCGTTGAAATTAGCCATCTCAATGATGCGTGAAACTCGCTGTCGTCTGGCCGCGATTTGATCGGCGGTCTCGATGTCAATGTGGTCGGATTCCTCGGTGCAGTTGCACACGTAGTAGAAACAGTAGTAGAAGCAGTAAACGATTGAGAAGATCGTTACAGCCGGAATCCACCACTGATTGACGTGCTCAAGCACAGGATTCATGGCGATCGATCAGAGAGAGAGAGAGAGAATCGGTGAGAGAGTGGAGAAGAGAAGTCTGTGGAGTGATCACAACAATCCCCTCGTCCCATTATATATATATATATATGTATAATTAATCAGGAAGAGAAATGGAAACTATTTTTAATAATTGTAAATTCTCTAACTCTGATTTCATATTTCCTTTTTTCCCACGAGAGAAATGGAAAATTATATTAGGATTATACATTTTTATTTTTTTAATTTCTGACTAAAAAAAGTACACGGATAATATAAAATTTTCACTAATGACTAAATAAATAATTTTTACAAACGCTCGGATCAAAACTTAAAATTAGGAAGAGAAAAGGAAACTATATGAGCATCAGAAAAATGGAAACTTATGACGGATTTTAAACATTACGATTATACATTTTGTATTTGACTAAAAAAATACACGAAAAATATAAAATTTTCACAAATGACTAAATAAATATATATAATCACCCCGAATCAAATTTTAAGCTTTACAAACACTCGGAGGATCAAAATTTAAAATTCCGACCGAACATGATGAACCCTAACGTGTTCTCCCCCTACCAGATTTATGTAATTATCACGCAGAGCATCGTCATCGTGATCGACTTCTCCTCCTTCGCCGTCATCATCGTCGCCGCCGTGACAAGATTCGCCGGAGATACGGACGCGTAATCGCCGCAACAACTTGTTTCCATCTTCTTCGATTTTTGATGAAATCGGATAGAATTTGGTCGGTTTTGCCTTCTGGGTTTTCGTCGAATCTGACGGAAAAGTCGAATTCAATCAAATTGTATCAGATTCGTCTGGGTTTCTTTCTGGTGAAGCGACTGATGAAATTGGGGGATTTTCAATGTATGTATGTATGTATGTATGTATGTATGTATGTATGTATGTATGTATGTATGTACATCCTCACATAACATAGTTAAGAGAAATATCCAAATATCAGTAGATGGATCACCAAAACTGCATGCAATAGAACTTAAGAACAATCATGACCAGAGAATTCATGACCTTTCGCCAAAAATTAATTGGAATGAAAAGAAGATTTGTTACAAAAGATGCAAGAATCAGACAAAAGTTGATGAATGATACTTCCTTCTTCAATCCTAAGCTTCCTGCTCTCTCTGTTCCAAAGATGAACAGCGAAGCTGTTTCTCCTTATATGCTGGAGCTTCTGATGAACCCATTTCGCATCGTTTCTGTTCTTCGGAGACCTGTAAAACCCTCCGATCCGATTCCAATCCACCGGATAAAACGCAGAAGGAGGCAACACACTGACGTTGAATGTGTTCTTGGCATTGATTCTGGCAACCACTCTCGAGACGAGATACGGACCGTTGTGACCCCATTTGTTGCCATTGAACGTCTGAGAGAATTCATCGATGAACCGTTTGAGGAGAGGGTGTTTCTTGTCGAAGATCAACACGGCGTTGTTCAGTCTGCTCCATTTTCTTGTCGCTGAATCAACAGTCTGTGCTCCAATGGCGTTCCTGAGATTGGAGAAGCTCTTCAGGACAATGACGTCTGTGTCTAAGTATACTCCGCCGTATTTGTACAGAAGAACGAGTCTCAGAAGGTTAGAGAGATTCTGCTCCAACGGAATCACTCCCGGTCTGAACCATCCTCTCCTCAAACCCTCGAACCAAGCTTCTGCAGATGTGTTTCTGAATATGTAATCGAAATCTGGTCTGACTGCAATGACTCTCAGTCCTTTATCCGAAAAGGGTTTCAAGATTTTGCTCCCTCTTTCGCAGTCTAGAGAATTCGAAACCAAGATCAAGCAGCTATTCGGGTGGGATTTGAACAAGCTCTCTATCGCAAACATCTCTCGTTCTCCGAAAGAGCCAATGGAAGATATCCAAGTCATGAAGAACAACGACTGGCACAAGGATTTGGACAGGAAAGCCTTCACCTTCCTTCCGAATCCGCGAGATTTACGTCCACCCGGTGAAATCAGTAAGAACTTCTTCCTGACCCTTCTCCCCGTTCTAACCGATGAAATGTTCAGTTTCGGTATTACATGTAAATCTGCCTTCAAAACTGCAGGCGGGTTGGTCTCTTTCACCGCAAGCAACATCGAAGATGTGTTCTTCACGAGCTGTTCATGAACAAGATCAGGATTCGGTAACGAGAAGGGTTCTTGTTCAACGACGGCATCGGAAGGATCATGAATATGGACAGAGAAAACAGAGAAGCTGTTGTAGATTAGGAGGAGGAGGAGGAGAAGGCCAAGAAGAGAAACGGGCAAACAACAGATGAAAGAGATTATGAATCTTTTGATTCTCTGCAAGAAGAAGACATCGCCTGTTCTTGTCGTCTGAATCTGATGCATCTTCTTTCCCAGTGAATGATTCACCATTTGCATGAACTAGCAGAAAACTTGGTCTTCTTTTTGCCGTGTCCCCGTCAGAATAATAAAATATTTTTTTAATGAAGAAACATACATCATATGATTGATTGTGTGCATATATATATATATATATATATATATATATATAAATGCAATTTTTTTTTTGTGCAACTAATTTGATGCGACTTGAAATATTTTTTTACTGATCCTATCTGTCCTTTTGATACGAAGACTTCGTCTCTCGGTTCCAATGATAATGATAATAATAGAAATTACGTTTAAATTATTAGGTAATTTTATATTTTAAGAGCGGACTAAACAATTTATATGTTCATAGACCGAGATTTAATTGGTTGTTAATAATAATAATAATAATAATGATAATGGACTGACCATATGCAATTATGAGGTTGTTGAATGTATTTCCAAATAATTAACAGAAATAATAAATCGTGGTACCACATGTAATATTCATAACAATTTTATACGTATGAGAAATTACAAGAGAAATATTCTGACAGAAGTTGATATGGATTTAGCATATGGTCAAATATACGGACGATGGTCCGAATATAACGGAGCATGTGCATTCCAAAAACATTCATTGCATAGAAAAATATAATCATTTCGTCTTTTATTTGTTACTCATTAATAAAAATAATGATAATATACAAAATAACATCATTTCGGAATTATCCAAAACTAGAATAGTTTTTCGATTTTGTTGAATTTATAAGTTTTCTTTTTTTAGAACAATTTGGTTCATATGGATCCGGGACGCATAAAAGTGTTATAATATCCGCGAAACGGATTTGAGTGCATATGTCAATATTTCCACAATGGATATTCATGGTTATACTTACATGAATAATTTTGTTAAAGACGTTACAACTCTAAATAGTCAGAATTTTTTTTTAATAAATACTTATATTAGAAGTGATCAAAGACCGTTATATCCTTAGACATTTGGATTATTTCAAAAATGTCTAAGGTTATTAACTTACTAAAACCTTGGATAATCATCGAGTTTGATACCGTAAGTATCCCGAAAGTTTTGTCCGTTTCTGTTCTGTTGTAGAAAAAAAACTCGTTATCTACATTTTTTCAATTTTATTTTAGGCAGACTCTCCTTTATTTAAATCCGATATTTAAAATATTTACATTGAAAACAATTTAAAATTTTAATCTCAAGCTAACTAAATGAAATTTGATTAGATAAGCTTCTTTAATTTAGATTCTCTCTCTCTCTCCGTTTTTTTTTTAGAATTTGGAAAACCCACAGAAACAATATCATTTCGGACAATTCCTAACGTTTTTGGGTCTCTTGGATGAAATCAAGGGGAATGGAACAATTTACAAAAAGAAAAAGAAAAAGAAAAAACCTATCAATTTGTGCTAATGAACTTTTTACATATGAACTCTTCAAGCTTCCTGTAAATCCCAAATCAAAGAAACTACAAAAGAATCAAAGTGTGAAAAAAGGCCAAAAGAAGAGAAAATGAAAACTATGGGAGAAACTAATACTAGTAATATTATACAATGAACCTGATGATGGTGATGATGATGACAAGAAGAGTGTACTACCACCAAGTGTGGAGGAGGAGGGGGCGGGCAGACTCAGCATTGCAGAAGAAGAATGTACACATCATAATATCATGATCCTCTCTCTTGAATTTTGTTTCTTCTGTTTCTATGGCAATTTGCATGACTCTATCACTTCCAACACCGCCTTATGCGTTTCCTCCGGGATCATTTTCAGCGTCGTATGAAACGCCTGTGTATATATACAGACACACACACACACACACACACATGTATGCGTGTATGTGTTAATGGAGTTTTGGTCATCCTCTCAAACTAAGGCTCTGGCAAAGACCGAAGAAAGATGGTAGGAGAGAGGGAAAGTACCAGGAATCTATCCAAGACAGGTACCAAAATTGCCAGGTTTCCCTTTGGAAGGTAATCCTTGATTACGTTGCGTGTGCTTCTACTGCTCCCAGACATGAGAAACCCATATTCATATTATTCAGCTTATATTTATTGACCATTAGGGATTATAGGAGGAGGGACCGTATAAGATCTGTAAGGAAGATTGGAGAAACGTAAACCCACCTTTCAGTAGAAAGAAATGCGAGTAGAAGAGCCGAGTACGCTTCCACGATCATCTTTTCCGCTTCTTTCTCGCTTTCCAAGACAGCTTCTTCATCATCCTGCAGAGAAGAAAAACATTATACACAATTGAACAATAAAATCTGAAGGTCTGAAGACAAGACAAACCCTCCTCTCCGGCATCTCCATTTCTGTAAAGAGAGTAATCAATAGCAGGGAAATACCCAATGGCAATGGCAAACAACTGAGGAAGCAGCTACCATTTTAGCTAACTCACCAAGGTGAACGGAGTTTCTTCTTTGGCCTCGCCTGATCCTTGATTCGCAAGAAAGATTGAACATAACAGAGGAATCACCTCCTGTTCACTTTCTACCAAACCTTCTGAATTCGGAATAGAAACAGTAGCTGTGGCAAGCCGTGACCTATACACCAAAGCAAGAACAGATTAGAGAATATTCAATATACATTGACACATGTTTGTGTTATTACAGCCTTAATCATGAAGTCAGGGTTTCCACAACGCTCAAACGTGAAAATATAAATTGAAAAGCAGTAAATCTCGAACCTGTTCATTCCATCTTTCTCCACCAAGTTTACAAGCAACCCCAAGATGGCAACAAGAAAATCCAGCTCCTGATCAGCTAGATGTCTTTCTTTCTGATGGTTTGATCCCATCTTTTCCGTCTCAACGGAAAGAGGAGATCTGCTGAATAAAGGGAAGTGCCCGGCAATCAATTCTGACATGGCTTCCAATCCTCCACATGCAGCAATTTGCCGACAACCCACAGAATTATCATTCGTCAAGTTCATTAGAACCTGTAAATATGTCGGTTTATTAGAACCTACATAAATGTTAATAGGTTAACATCAAAAACTATAACCAAAGAACTTACTTTCACGGCAGTGAGAAGACAATCAGATAGAAGACTGAGACATTCTTCATCCATATCATTGGAAGAAGATGCATTGTGTGATATATGGCAATCTCTATCACTTGATTCTTCCTGGGAATTGAATCTACATTTAGATTCTTCTGGGCTCCTGGTAACCTGATGTGAAAATTCATCTTTAATTCCTTTGTGGCACTCCTTCCTCTTTTGAGCTTTAGGTTTCTTTTGCTTTCCTGATAGTACTTCCCATTTCGAAGGTTCAGAATCTTCGAAATCAAACGAAAAAGGATCTTCGCTATCCTCCGGGGAAGCAAACTTATCAGACTTTGTACAACTGGGTTCTCCCCCAAGACTAGAGCTTGTCCTTCCATTACTTCTGGAAATG
Organism: Tarenaya hassleriana; assembly: GCF_000463585.1. NCBI lineage: Eukaryota > Viridiplantae > Streptophyta > Magnoliopsida > Brassicales > Cleomaceae > Tarenaya > Tarenaya hassleriana. The sequence goes on from NW_010965019.1 coordinate 2,364,077, forward strand.
CCACTAGCCAATGACTTAAATCTGCCAGCAAATGAACTGGAGATGGTAGAACCGGCTCTTCTTGCCCTTGATGTGCAAGGCTCATTTATTGAATCAGAACCCAACATCGATGTCCCTGAGCAATCTAACTGGACTACAGATTGGCTTCTCTGGGATACACCCCCATTCCTTGTGGAGCTACAGCTAACAGTAGAGCAAGTATCATCGGAACTTATTGTCACAACCTCGTTGTTTGCTGCAAGAGTTGGAAGTGCCTAAACAGTGAGAAAAATATAGAGACCAATAGGCAGAGAAGAAAGAGCCAGAGAGAGATAAGAGGAAACATTTTGGTTTGGGATATCAGCATGAGATACCTCCACAATCTGCTCCAAAAATAGAGTCACGATTAATTCCATTTGAACAGAGAGAACTCTTTGAGTTCCTGTGACCACTAGAAGAACCTCTATGCAGTTGGAAGCCTATTAATCAATCCAGCAAGACATCAGAACAAGAAATGGTTGCATGGGCAAGGCACACTTGTGTTCTATAGCCCATGGTAAAAATCCAATACCAGAAATGCACACAATGTTAGCACCTGAAAGCATCTTGATGACACTTATCATAAGCTCGGTGAAAGATAACCGGGTACCATGAGAGCCTACACTTTTCTTAAATCCGAGTAAATGATTCTGGGAAAGAAAATTGAAACTACAGTCAGTCACTCCTATCTCTGCACCTTGATAAAAAGCTGAGCAAAATCCAAACTTGCGAAGTATTATCATGAAGCAAGAAAATACCTGGTTTTCTCTGCTGAGGAAAGTAGCATTCTCCACAATTTTCAGACATTTCAGAAGCAAAATCAGACTATGCTTATTCACATCATCTTTTTTGTTTCGAACAGAAATATTGTGGTTTTCCACCGGGCGCTGCAGATGAAGCCAACATTAAATACCAGCCAATATGTCAAATAAAGGGGGAAAAAAGCCCAAACGAAATAACATAAATAATGGTAAATTTATAGGAAATTAGGGAAAACAGAGCCCACCCAAGGTCATCTACAGCAGTTAAAAACAGAAACCTTAGTTGTAAATACAAAAGCATTCTGCAAAAATTTAAATTACATTACACCAACCAGTGATTCCTCTGCCAGTACTTTGACAAAGAACAAAGAAAACCAGGACAGTCCAATCAGGTACAAGACAGATAATAGTGTTCCATTTAAAATATAGCTTGCTCAACCTGAAATGCATTTCAGTTGTTCACAGAAAACCCTACCAGGCGCATGAAATTATTGGAACAGATGGAAAAAAGGTAACAACCCATAACACCTGACATAAAACTACTACGATATAAGGAGTTAAAAATACTTAGCACTTGAAGATGTGTGTTCTTTTCTTTTGAAGGGAAGTTATGCAGATAACAAAAACATGAACATGGACAACAACATCTACAAAGCATACAGGTTCACACCTCCATCACAGTATGACAATCCATTACAACCTCCACGACGGCATCAAGTCCTCCTAATTCTCGCAGTTTCTCCTTAAATTTCCCTCCAGTTTTTTTCACAGCACCAGAGGTATCTGTATGGATACAACCATGAAAAACGAAAGAAGAAGAGCGCAAGAACTTATTAACAAAATTACGAGACAGTTATTTAGGAGGAACAGCTAAAAAAAATAGATTGTACAATCTTAATTAAGATTATTTCCTTTCTATTAGCTGCAATACGCTAATTCAATTTTCAGCCAATAGATAGCACCTTACACAGTTAGCCTAAGCTTCCAAAAGACTGGACAAGAAGAAAAGTACCATCAAAGGATATTTTGGATAAGCAGGCTTTCTCCATGGCCAGTAAAGCCACCCATTTCATACTCAACTCAGGTGTCATAGTTTCAGTTTTATAGTTATCGATCAACCTCATCTCCTTGCAATTAACAAGTGTTTCCTGAACTCTGCAGAGTATATCACTGGAGCTTGGATCATGCATTTTGGCTGTATCCCGTGCTGCGTCGACATCCTTGAGCAGTGATAGGAGTTTATATCCTAAATTCCGTGGCTTCCCCACAGAACTTGTAGCGATCACAGGTTTCAACAATTTAATCAGAAACTTTATGCAAATGTGTGACTCCATAAAGTGTTCATCTTGATCCTGGAAGCATGAAAGTGGACTAGTTTAAGAACAAGTAACACTATAACAAATATCAATCTATCAAAAGATTGAAGATTAGCATAAGCATACTTCACTAAGCAAAGCATCATAATCACTTACATCAGCAGTTAGCACAAAGAAAAGAGTAGCTGCGGCAAGATTGCTGGGTATGTCATCGAGGCTGAGACCCAGAACCGCATCGATTATAGATTTCGAGATCCTGATACAAAAAGCTCCCGGGGACATAGGAGAAAGTTTGTGAGTTTCCATGATCCTCGTATCTTCCTAGGACTTCTCATCTACTGGACAATTATCTAATGGGCTCGCACAAGAAATTCCAGTCCTTGTCGCAAATCAGACATCTCTCATACTAACACACCGCCATAGAAACCCTTCACATTAACAATAAACCTCCTTTGCCCATACCCCCATTTTGAATTCACCAGTATTAGGAAACCATTCCACCAGAAACAATAAATGATTGTAATTTCTACCTATTTATGCCCTAATCCTCTTCAGAAAACTGGAATATTGTTACGCTAAATCTGACATAAATCTCGGGAGCACAACTCTAAACCCAATGCGGAATCGGAAATCCGGTCAATTGAACGAACATCGATCTGGAAATTAAGAACCCAGGATCGGAAAGAGAACCCCGCATCTGCCAATTGTACCCACTTGTGCCCTAATCAAGAAAAAATGGAGAATAGGCAAAACCCAGAGCTTAAAAAGATCTCAGGCACGAAACCCTCAAGCAAATTCGAAAAATTTCCCAAGAATTCGAACAAGAAAGAAAACCCCCCAGAAGTAAATCGCTAATCTAAACAGATGAGGTGATGACGTACCCTTGAGCCCTCAAGAGGCGTCGCTGATGCTGAGAGGCGCAAATCGACAACAGAGAAGACAAACTCGCCCTTCGAATCCTCAGTTGCTGACCTCTCCTCAATCCATCAAGCGCGAAGTTAACCTCATCCATATGCTCCATCATCTCCCCGAACTCCTGAGCCTCCATTAACGTCGAAGTCAAGGCACAAGACTCTTCGTTTCTGGATCTCTTCGACCTCCTCACGACGCCGTTCTGGGAGAAATCCTCCAGGAAATTGGATCTGGAAGATGAAGAATGCCAAAGAGACGACGAATCCTGACTGGAAAAAGGGATAGCCGAGAATTCACGAGGCTCTGTGTCCGGTGAAGAAGACGAGGAGAGGTATTCGCTCTGCGAAACGACGTCGTCCATGGAGTCGGAGAGAGTTCTCGGCGTGCCTGGCTTACGGCGGCCGTACGTTCGCACCATCATCGTCGCAGTCCTCGCGAAGCTCTCTCCAAGCCTCGAGCGTTTTAGGTGAGAAATATCGTAAAGGGGTATTTTGGGAATTTAATACAGCAGTGTTCGTCTGACTCAACGAGGGGACGAAAGGCGCAACTTTTAAAACAAAGTTTCCAATTTCGATACATTTACGAAAGTCAGGGGTGACTTAGTGAATACAAAGAATTAGCTGTGAGTTGTTATATTATATTTGAGTTTATTCATTTCAGATCTAGAAAAACTATAAATATTTGTTTTTTTATATTGAATTTAGTTCCGTTGGATTTTGATTTTTATTGATAAACATTTTTATTTAAAAAATCAAATTTTTATTTTTATTTTTTCGATTCCGTTTGATTAGTCTTAATTTTTTCAATTCCAAAGAAATTAGAACTATTCAGGTTTTATATGAAATCCGATTCGATTATATGTTATTCGGTTTGATTATTAAATTATGACTAAATTTATCACCGTATATTTATTTATATTGTATATAATTAACCGACCCATTTGTATTCCATCTTTGATGTATTTTGTTTATTCAGCGTTTTCAAACAAATAATTATATTAAGAAGGCATATACTAGATTGTAGTTGTTGATTTTCGGTTATAGGTTTGGTTAGGTGTTAATAAAGATTTGAAGACCGGTTTGGTTTTCCTGAATTTAGCGGTGACCATTTAAAGTTTCATTCGAATTGGGTACAATTATATTCGAATTCAAATAATAATAATTTAAATTTAAAAGAAATTTGATTTCAATTATTAAATTAAATTTGGTTCAATTCTATTTAAATTTAAATTCTATTTTTATTGAAAAGAATACATTTAGAAGAAATCAGTTATTTCAATTTTTATAAAGGTATTGTAATCATTCGGTATTTATATTAGATTCAATTCAATTAAGATCAATTCAATTATTGGTTATTAATCAAATTGGCCAGCTTTTACATAGGCTGGGTCAAAACGAAGAACACAATGAATAAACCTAATCTCTCCTCCTCCTCCATTCTAACAGTAAAAAATGGTGAAACTTTAATGGATTAGTATATTACACCTTAGCTTCCTGGATTGTCTGAGCTGAATCTCTGTTCCGTATCTCACTTAACGCGGACATATGCTGCTGTGTCCATGCCCGTCTTGTCTGAACGAAGGATGCGAGAGTGGAACTGGTCGATCCGGAATCTGTGGAACTTCAATGTCCCCTTCCAGCATTTTCAATGCATCTAAAATGGTCGGCCTGAATGCCACTAATACATGCGCACACAAGATCCCGACCCGTAAGAATCTCTCCATCACGGCCTTTACATTCGAGCTCCCTGAACCGTCGTCTTCTTTTGTTAAAGAAGGGTCGAAGGCTTCGTCTGTTTTCCCAGCATTCACCAATGACCAAGCCCAGTCTGTGATCAGAAATCCTCCATCGGTAGACAAGTCAAGAGCTTTCCTCCCACACATTACCTCCAATATAACAACTCCGAAACTATACACATCGCTCTTCTCTGTTAATTGGCCGTAAAGAGCGTATTCAGGGGCTAAGTATCCGTGGGTTCCAGCCACTCTGGTCGTAAGATGGGACTGCCCTTCCCGGCTTTGTTTAGCGAGACCAAAATCCGCTACCCTTGCCCTCATATCAGCGTCCAACAGTATGTTTGTACCTTTGATATCTCTGTGGTAAATCGCGGGTTTTACACCATAATGCAGATAAGCCAACCCCTTTGCCACGTCCAAGACAATGTTCTTCCTTTGTGGCCAATTCAGCAGTTTCTTTCGAGCCCCGGATGGAAACAAGTGATCATCAAGATTTCCATTAGGCATGTAATCGTAAACGAGATATCTTCCACTCCCGTAAATCTCGTCCTCGTCCACCATACTACACCCAATAAGCGGCACAAGATTCCTATGCTTCAAGTTGCTAATAATCTCAACCTCGTTTCTAAACTCGGCATCCCCTTGAAATTCTGATTCTATAATCTTCTTGACCGCGACCACTGACCCGTCGGGTAAGACCCCTTTGTATACAAACCCAAATCCACCTCTTCCTATGAAATTCTTCTGCGAAAATTCGTTTGTCGCCTTCTCTAGTTCTTCGATCTTGAACCAAATCGAGCCAGTGTTCAGTCTGAATCTCGGCCTCAAACCTTGTTCCACCGAAACAATCTCTCTCCTTCTCCTCTTGATCAGTCTACCATGCCACAAGCACACACAAACAAACCCAGAAATCACAAGAACAGCTCCAATTGATATTCCCAAGACGAGAGCTTTATGACCCTTACTCTTTGAACCCACCGAAGAACTCAAACTCAATGAGAAGATACAAGTCAAAGCTCCATCACTTTCTGGTCCTAAGTTATTCACAACACCAGCAGCATAAACAACAGCAAAATGGTAACAGTTCATAGCGTGAGAGCTGTTACCATCCAAAGCCAGCAACTGTGACTGAACCCTAAACCCAGCTGCCACGCACGCGTCGCAGCGCGTGAGGTCGGTGAGGTCGCCGGAGCAGGCTGAGTCAAGCGGAGTCGAGTCGCCGAGTTTTGAGACCCAGTCCTGAGTTGTCTGAATCCGGGCGCAACCGGAGTCTGGAGAGATGACGAACTGCATCGGATCAAAGCACGTGGAAGTCAAATTCGTGGGCAGAGAGAGAGAATCGAGCTTCTCCTGGAAATCACGGAGGCATGAGACGGAGGTCGCGAGATCGGGGAGACGGAATCTGGAAGTTTGCTTGAGGTGTTGAGCCATGGATATCCCTATGAGAGACAAAACCGATTGGCAACAGCTGTTCTTCCTATCTGCAGATTTATCGAAGTTCCGACAATCGGTGGTGTTCCATGGGATTCTCACAACATGGTCGAAGCTCAAAGGACAAGTTGTCGCTGCCTCCAGAGAAGATGAAGATCCAGAGAAAGCAAAATAGAAAAGCACAGACACAAGAAGAGAAGAGCGTTTCACCGAAATGGTTACCGATTTCGCCATTTTTTGCGGTTTCTCTTCTGGAAATCGGAGAATCTATTATTTCTGGTGAATGGGTTGTGAACGATTTTGCCATTATGGAAGAGAAACGACGAGAAAGTGGGGTTCTTCGTGGAAAGGTCTTTGGTCAAGAGGCTGCTGAAGCAAAGTGGCATCAGAAAAGGAAGCAGTCTGGAAACTCCATGCCCCCACCCCCGGGGTTTTAACCCTAATAACCCACTTGGGTCGCAGCAATTTCAGGGTACACCACCGAAAAAAAAAAATAAATTTGCGACCTTATTACGACTAATATATAACTAATATACAACTAAAATAAGAGTAGTTTATTAGTCGTAATAAGTTGTATATTAGTTATATATTAGTCGTAATAAGGTCGCAAAATTTTTTTTTTTTTTCGGTGGTGTACACTGAAATTACTGCGACCCAAGTGGGTTATTTGAGTAATATTCCCCCCACCCCCATTACAATATAACGCCAAACTCTTTTCAAATTACAAGAAGGGCGTGTAATAATTCCAAATTCACTAATTAGTACCTAAACTTGACATTAATAACACATTCACCCCTTTAGGTGGTAATCAACAAAAGTTTATAAAACTTTTTTTTTTTGGTTAACGTTTATAAAACTTTACATCTACGCGTATATGTTTTTTGGAGTTGATGAAATTTATGAATGAACTCGAATGTTGATATAAAGCACATAAATTATATTGATTTCTTTTGTTTTCGCATTATTACATGTAAATTTTAGAATTATTGGTGGTGAAAAGATATTTAATGGATTTGAAATTATTCATATGTTTTACCATATTGGAAAATTTATTTAAAATTAAGTGTTTTTAGTTCTAGTATTTAAAACTAATAATAATAACTCACTGAATTTCTCATGGATATAATAATCAACTAAAAATAAGAAATAAAATGAGTGATCAAACTTATTTTTATGGTTTTGTTTTGTAAAGAGAAGAAAAATAACAAAAACGGGATTATGTGAGTAAAACGGAAACTTTCCTAATAAAAGAAGCGTCTCCGTTATCCTTACTCCGTACAACACGCACGCACGTCGTCGTCGTCTCTGGTCCTCCTCTTTCCTTTCTGAAACATCTTCTCAGGAAACGGGATCACCATTTCCTTCGATTTCCTCTGATGAAATGGGGACTCCTCGACCACCGTCGACGGACTTCTACGGCATCTTCGGGATCTCGAGATCGGCATGCAAAGCTTACAAGTCCATCGTCATGAAATTTCATCACAAATCCGATCATGTCTCTGTACGTTTCCATGCTCGAGAATTTTGTTTTTTTTTTTCCCGTGAAAATCGTTCGTTTTGAGAATCCCCGTGGAATAAAATCTGGGCACGAGCTGAATCGATTGTTCTTCATTACACTAAAATTGTTTTACGATGTAAGCAGTTTTTCAAAATCCATCGTCAAGTGGGTTTCAGATTTTTTTTCGAGTTTTCAGCGATCGTGTTATCCTTTGTTGGTTCTGAGAGCGTCACGGTGATGAATCCATCGGCCATTGCAAATTTGGGGACTGCTTGTTCTTCATTTACATTTCCGTTTTGTTATGGGATTTCGAATGTCACTCTACAATCATCCATATCCTTGATTAGGGATCGAACATAACAGTTAATCGATTTCGTGTTTTTTCAGACAGCCCATCGGAGCCCCCACGACAAGAAACCGCCGGCGGAGGAGTCGGATGAAGACGAAGATCCGATGTTCCGGACGGGTCTCCGGCTACAGAGCATGGACGACAGCAACGTTTTCAAACGCCGTGAATCGCTGTTCTCACGGTCAAGCAGCCGCCGCAGCCATACTCCACAAGCCAGACCCACTTACCTCTCCTCCTCATCTTCCAGCCGCCATGGCTCCACCCCC
>NW_010965019.1:2372603-2384355 GCF_000463585.1 Tarenaya hassleriana
CCCTCTCCCCCTCATCTCCCAGCCGCCATGGCTCCACCGCCTCCTTTCACCGGAGCATCAGCCGACGAGGTGACGATGGAGGAGAAGGAGGCAGCAGCCATGGCGGCGGTAAGATGAGGGGCCTCAAGTCTCGGCCTTTCTCCGAGAATGCTAGCCCGATGGCCTCGCCTTTCTCGAGCCCGAAGGAGAAGGATCACGCCTTCGTTAGCCCCATCAAGGGCCTTTCCTCGCCATCATCGCCTCTCAATAACCTCTCCAGAAGCCCTAGCCCGATAAACGGTGTGACTTCATCGTCTCCCATGTTCTCCAAGAACGTTAGCAGAAGAGAAAGAGAAGGTTCAGTGCCACTGTCGAAGAGCACGAGTATGAGAAAGGATGCATCCGCAGGGGCGACAATGGGGAGAGCCGTGAGCCGTAGAAGCCCTACTCCGATAGTTTTCTCGCACTCGGTGGCAAGGAGAAAGCCGCCGCCCATAGAGAGAAAGCTTGAGTGCACGTTGGAGGAGCTCTGCCATGGCGGTGTCAAGAACATCAAGATCGCAAGAGACGTCATAACCGATGAAGGGTCCGTCTCTTTTTCTCTCCTTTAAAGTCAATCATGAGAGAATGATCGGATCACACTATGGATGGTTTTCCTTGACAGGTTGATCGTCCAAGAAGAAGAAACGTTAAGAATAAACATCAAACCGGGATGGAAGAAAGGAACGAAGATCACATTCGAAGGGAAAGGGAACGAGAAACCGGGTTATCTCCCTGAAGATATCACCTTCTCGATCGAAGAAAAGAGGCATCCTCTGTTCAAAAGACGAGGGGATGACCTCGAGATAGCGGTAGAGATACCTCTTCTCAAGGCTCTAACGGGCTGCACGCTCTCCGTACCGTTATTAAACGGCGAGAAGATGGCGTTATCGATCGGAGAAGTGATCTTCCATGGGTTTGAAAAGGCTATCAAAGGGCAAGGAATGCCAAATGCTAAAGAAGGAGGCAAGAGAGGTGATTTGAGAATAACGTTTCTGGTGAAGTTTCCAGAGAAGTTGAGTGAAGAGCAAAGGTTTATGGTCTCGGACATTTTGAAAGACTGTTCTTGATTCGGACATGAAAATTTTAGCGTCTTTGTGTGTTTTTTGTGGGTGGATGTGTTAGCAAGTCATGCCATGTGTTTTTTTAAAAAAAATCTTCGTTTGGGTTCGTTTTGTATAGAACTTTCAAGTCAACAAAAGGTGTTAATTAGGGCTTAGAGTTCCTCCGTTAATTAGGGTTGGCTGATGAAAAAAGGCGACTGAGTGCTTAATCTTATGCTCAACATAAAAGCCCATTAACGGCAAATAAAAATTGTGAAATTTAGAGAAAAACCCTAACTTTTAAGAATAAAATTGGTCTCGCACCAAATCTCAGATATCGAATCCGATTTTGCGACTTACCGTAAAAGAATATATCGTCGCAATACGAAGTCGAACACAGGGTAGTTGTATGGGGATGTATGTGGAGTTATATGATAATGAATACAATATAAATATAAAAGCCAAGTAAAAATCAATGGGTTTCACGGTTCGTTATCGAGTTTGGAATTGCGTCGGAACCTGTTAGGATTGCATCGAAACACGTAGGGATTGCGTCTCAACATGTTGGGGTTGCGTATGAATATATCGACTTTGCATCTAAACATGTTGGTATTGCGTCCGAACATACAACGAAGCATGTTTGGTTTAGGTCGGAATCTATCAATGTATGCGTCGGAACATATATTTGTTAAAGTTTAATCAAAACATAACTTGTCTTATATATATATAGGGCTGGATATTTAAACCCGTTACTCGTGGCTTTACGAATATCCAGTCTCGTGAGTACTCGAAAAACAGATACTCAATACTCAATGAAAACGAAGATAAATATTAAAGAGGGAAAACCGGGTTCGAATACAAGTTTTAGAGATTTCGAAAAATGTGTACCTAGGACACCCGTATATATATAAAAAAAATATAAAATTACTCTTATATTTTTAAGCTATTTACTAAAAATATATAGGGTTTTATAATATTTTTATTATCATTCTAACCTTTCAACTTAAAACTCATTTTGTATATTTGAAAAAGTTTCTATAAATCTATGTATATTCTCATATTTTAAGAATTTAATTTCAAATGTGTTTTTGAATCAAAATATATATGATTTTGTTAAATATGTGGTTTAATTTTTGATAACACATATATATTATCGCTAAAAACCACACGTGTCCTTGTGTTCGACCATAGAACACTACGATTTACCCGTATACTTGCGGTAGTTGTATCTAGGAAAATAAAACGAGATTAGATCACACCCTAAATCGACATCAATTTTAAATGGATAGTATTGTATATACGAATATAGGTATGCTTAAATATTCATTTTTTAGTTACAATTATCTATTAGACGGATACACGAATGTAATGAGATAAAGATAGAGATTGTTATGAAATCGGAAGAAATATTAACGACCCGGATATTAGATCGTTAACTATAAATCGAAAACTGTATTTAAGAGAATGGAGAACAAGTTTATTTCTTATTGATCTCTCTCTTGAAAGTGTACAAATGGAAGAACCAAATGGCCTATTTATAGAAATATCGAAGTTGTTGTTCACATATACGATCGGTGTAAACAATACCGTATATATGAACAATAAATCGGTATGAACAGTAACAGTGGGCTCCACCATAAATATATTTTATTTATAACACTCCTCCTTGGAGCCACTCTTAGTAAAAACATATTTGCATGTTTCGGTGTTGTCTAGTTAAAACCGTTATCAGTAAAACCCAATGGGATAAAACCTGATAAAGAAAAAGAGTACAACTACACGCTCCCCCTGAACAAGACATCAAAGATCCCGTAAATGATGCATCCCAATATTATGTACATGCTTCTTGAACACCATTGTCAGAAGAGCCTTGGTGAACATATCTGCCGCATTGTCACTTGATCGTATATATCTGACTTCAATCTCCTTATTCCTTTCAAGTTCCTGGGTGTATGTGAAGAACTTCGGGGGATATATTTTGTTCTGTCATTTTTTATGAATCCTTCTCTAGTCTGTGCTATGCACGCAATATTATCTTCAAACAATACTCTTGGAGCTTGGTCGATAGATAATCCACTAGTCTTTTGAATATGTTGAGATAATGATCTCAACCACATTGATTCTCGGCTCGCCTCATGTAACGTGGTGACCTTTGTGACCTGCCTTTACGTGGGTCTGATAAATAACTTGCGTCTGCAAAACCAACACTTTCTTGTTTTGTGTTTTTAGGGTAAAACAATCCAAGATCAATAGATCCTTGAAGATAACAAAATATATGTTTAACCCCATTCCAATGTCTTCGTATTGGGGCAGAACTAATTCTTGCTAATAGATTGGTAGCGAATGATATATCAGGTCTAGTACAATTTGCAAGATAAATAAGAGCTTCTATTGTACTTAGATATGGTACTTCAGGAACAAGTATCTGTTCATTATCTTCGCGAAGACGAAATGGATCCTTTTCAATGTCCAATATTCTATTAACCATCGGGGTACTTAGTGGATTTGTCTTATCTATATCGAATCGTTTTAGTACCCGTTTTGTATAATTAGATTGATGTAAAAAGACTTCATCTTTCAAAAGTTTTATCTGTAACCCAAGACAATACTTGGTTTATCCAAAATCTTTCATTTCAAATTTCCCTTTTAAATAAGTGGATGCATCCTAGATTTCACGGAGAGTTCCAATAATATTTAAATCATCAACGTATACAATAATAATCACAAATCCAGATATCATCTTTTTGATAAATACACATGATGATATATGATCATTTGCATATTTATTTTTCAATAAATACTCACTCAAACGTTTATACCACATACGTCCTGATTATTTTAGCACATACAATGATCGTTGTAACTTTACAGCTAGCACATAACTCTCGTGGTTTTGTTTTCAATGTTTCGGGCATTTTAAATCTTTCAGGGACTTTCATATTAATACTCGTGTCAAGTGACCCATATAAATAAGCAGTAACAACTAGGGGTGTCAAAACGAGCCCGGCTCGTGAGCTGGCTCGTGGCTCGCCAGAAAACGAGCGATCTGAGCCGTAATTTTTTCAGGTCATTAAAAAACGAGCCTAACGAGCCAGAGCTCATTGAACACGTGTTCAATGAGTCTGGCTCGGCGAGCTGGCGAGCTGCTCAACGAGCTGGTATTTTTTTTAAAAATAAATTAAATTTATATAAAAAAACTCTAATATAATTTTATATTAATTTTTTTCATATTATTTATATGATATTATAAATATACTAATTATTATGATGGTGATAATTGAAAATATTAAATGATATAGGTGTTTTAATAAATTTTTATGTATTTATTTAAATTTATAATTATATTTAAAATAAATATAAATAAAAAATATTATATATCCTTGGCTCAACGAGCCGGCTCGTTCAGATCGGAAAATTGGCGAGCGATCTGAGCCGAGGTTTTTCTGGCTCGTTAGAAAACGAGCCTAACGAGCCGAGCCCAAAACGATCCGAGCCAAATGAGCCGAACCCAAAATGATCTGAGCTGGCTCGTTTGACACCCCTAGTAACAACATCCATGAGACGCATTTTTAAATTCTTTGAAACTACAAGACTAGGTAGGTATCGGAATGTAATACCATCCATAATAGGAGAATAAGTTTTCTCGTAATCTACTCCTGGTCTTTGGAAAAATCCTTGTGCTACAAGACGAGCTTTATATCTTATAATTTCGTTGTACTTATTTCTTTTCCGCACAAACACCCATTTTTATCCAACAAGAGAAACTTCTTTCGATTTTAATAACAATATGTCCAAATACCTTTCGCTTATTAAGAGAATCCAATTCAGCTTGTATTGCGTCCCTCCATTTATTCCAATATGGTCTCTTTTGATATTCCGAAATAGATCTGGGTTCTATATCCTCATTTTTATCAATTTTCTTTGATATATTATAAAAGAATATGTCATCAATCTTTTTTATTTCTGTTCGATTCCATAATGTACCATTACTGATATAATTAATTGAGATTTCACGATTTCCATTATCTGGATTTGTACCCTCATCACAAGGTACTTCATTTCTTTAATTGGGAACGCGTTCCTCCGAATCGAGCATTTCATTTTTCTTAGGCCCTTTGCTCTTTCGGTTTTTTATCTTTAAAACCAATAGGTCGTCCACGCTTCAGGCGTGTTTTGAAATCGTTTGTCGAATTTTCTTTCATTTGTTCTTTCGGAATTTCAATCCGAGTAGGAACATTTGCATCATCTATATAATATCTTATTACCCTAGTTCTATCTATAAATGCATCAGGTAACTGATTTGCAACATTCTGCAAACATATAATCCTTTGAACTTCTAGTTCTCGTTGTTTTGCTGGGGGATCAAAGTGGGATAATGATGGTGTACATCAATTAAGATCATTTCCATTTTCACCATTCTATAATTTTTCCCCCTAATAGTAGGATTCAATTTCATTAAAATGACAATCAACAAAATGATCCGTAAAAATATCTCTAGTTTGTGGCTCAAGATATCGTATAATGGATGAAGAATCATACTCAATATATACTTTCCAAAAATTCATGCCCGATTTTGACTGTGATGGTCTAATTATTATTTTTTCTCTAGAACATGCATCACAAGAAAGCTCATCCGATTGAAAAATCTTCTGGTTTTTCAATGGATGACTATAAAAGTTTTCGATGATTTTTTTCATCATAATGGCACCGGGTGACCCAATCGATCATGCGAAACTTTGAACGTATCAGTAAACTTATGGCAATCACATTGATATTAATATAATATAATCCCGATGATAGAATGAGTAGTTTTTTCAACACATACTTTTATCCCGAATTGATTGAAGTGATATATAAATACTCAGTGTCATCCTCATTCATAGTTTCAAAATGATATCCACAGATTTAGCCATATTCTTTTTCTAAGAACAAAACAACATGACAATCATTAAAAAATAGATATATTAATAATACATAATAGTATTATAGTACTTACGAAGTAAAAATAGTGATATAAAGCACAACAACATATCATGAAATTATTTATACATAAAAATATATATGTAGATAAGATTGATTATATGAAGTATGCAAATATTTATATAGTTTTTATCCATAACCGGCTCCATCTTCAGGATGGGCAAAATCATCAGCAAGGTCCATGTGTGCAAAGTCTTTAGCACCACTAACATCATCATCATAATCACTCATGACATTATTGGTCTCCATGTCTTTCCCTTTTGTTTCTTTAATCGACTTCTGATAAAGTTCCACCAGATGTTTAGCGGTGCGGAAAATATGCGACCAATGACCCGTCATTCCACACCGGTGGCATGTACTTTCTTTCATTCTCTTGTTTGGATGATCATGTGCTCCCCCTTTAATACTGTTAAAATTATGGTTTTGGGATGAGTTTTCTTGATCACCTCCTCTGATCCATCTTCGGTTGGCACCACGACCGCGTTCTCGACCTCGACCTCTACCTAAAAAATAACCATGTCCTCGGCTATTATAAGACATAACATTCGCTCCAGGGAATGATGTTTTTCTGTAGCATTCGCTTCAAGGATTGGTACAAATCCAGTTGGTCGTGACGCGTGATTTTTCATTAATAGCTCTTTATTTTGTTCAGCCACTAGGAGACATGGTAAAAGCTCTGAATATTTTGTATACCCTTTTTTTCGATATTGTTGTTGGAGTATAATATTGGAGGCATGCATAGTTGAGAATGTTTTCTCCAACATCTCATTTTCAGTGACTGTTTCTCCACATAATTTTAGAATCGGTGTGATTCGATACATTGTTGAGTTATATTCACTGACATTCTCGAAATCTTGAAATCGGAGATGCATCCAATCATATTTTGCCTTGGGGATGATCACCGTTTTTTGATGATCAAAACGGTCTTTTAATTTTAACCAAAGATCTGCAGGATCTTTGATTGTCAAGTATTCTTTTTTCAAATCATCATGAAGATGATGTCGCAACAATATTAGTGCATTTGACTTATTCTCGTTTGATGTACTTTTTTCTTTAATAGTGGTACCAAGACCTTTTGATTCGAGATGTAACTCAGCATCCAACTGTCATGATAAATAATCGTTTTCCGATATGTCGAGGACCTCAAACTCGATATTTGTCATTCTTGTCATTATGACTAAACAAAAAAAATACGTCATACATTAGCTTTATTCATTACCGTGGATAATACAACATAGTGAAATACATGATTACATATAAATTTCTATAATTAGTAACACATAAACGAGAGGTAAGACCGCAACACAAAGTGAAAACAAAAGTAGGTCGGGATTTTTATCGAAGAAAATACTAAACGTTGCTGCTAAAATTGCTAAAACAAAGAGAATTTTAATGAAATTCATCTTGAGAGATTTTTTTTTTCGTGGGAGAAGAGAAGATAATGAGATGATTTGGTGTGAGTTGTTTGAGTGAATGAATGAGTGTATTTATAGGGTAAAATTTACTATTCCTAGCCGTTGGGGATGAGCCAAAATTTGATTTTTTTTTTTAAATATAGCCATTGGAGAAAAATAAATTTTGAAAAATTTATAAATTATTTTATCAATTTATATTATAAATTATACACAAAATAATTGATCAAAACGAATTGTTAAACTATTTTGTAAAATTAATTGATCATGTTATGTTTATAATTAACTAATTATCGAGGAATCAAATAATTTATAATTAATCTATCGTTATATGAAAAATTTGTAAAAGTTTATATATATAAATTTTATCACTAATATATTTATTAGATTAAGTTTATATTTTTTTTTGTATAAATAACTGTTATAAATTTATATTATATATGATAATATTTTACACGGTGAATATACATTTATATAGATTAGGTAATATCCTGATTATAGATGGTGGCATTGTCGTCCGTAGAAACAAAATATTTAAGGCGACATTGTCGTCCATAAATAATAAACATAATAGTTTATTAATAAGTAAGGCGACATAGCCATCCAATATTAATAATTAAGGCGGCATAGCCGTCCAATAACAAATAAATAATTAAGACGGTATAGCCGTCCAAATTAATAATTAAGACGATACAACCGTCCAATAACGAATAAATAATCAAGACGGTATAGCCGTCCAATAACGAGATAATTAAAGCGGCATAACCGTCCAGATTAATAATTAAGACGACATAGCCGTCCATGAATAATAATCGAGGCGGGATAACCGTCCACAAATTAATTATAAAGAATATCGATATTCATATATAGCTTGGGTTAATTCCACTCAAGTATCAATGAATACATGTATATATCATAAAAACAAAAATATTAGTATTAAAGATAAATTATCTTACCTTTTGGTTGTAGAAGAGCGCTCGTGCTGATAACGTGTTATGAAATCGAAAGAAATATTAACGATCCGGATATTAGATCGTTAAATATAAAACAAAAACTGTATTTAAGAGAATGGAGAACAAGTTTATATCTTACTGATCTCTCTCTTAAAAGTGTACGGAGGAACCAAATGGTCTATTTATATAAATCCTGAAGTTACTATTTAGTACCGTATATATAAACAGTAAGTCGATATGAAAAATAATAGTGAACTCCACTATAAATATATTTTATTTATAATAGAGATAATATTTTTATAAAACGTGCGAAAACTAAAACGGATAAGGATGTTCCAAAAAACGCGGGTAGACCCGCGCCCGTGAAAGTTCTTCGCGAATGGTTGTCATGTTTTAGTTTTGCTGGTCAAATTCAAAAAGTCAAAACCCTCTGGATTGTCAAGTGGGTCAGCGGGATAGGGACAAATTATGATGAGTGAAAACTATGGTATATATCTAATTATTTTTTGTTATCGTCTTTAAAGGTGTGAACCAATAGAATCGATTAATATATAATCTCTTGAATAAACATGATGCATTCTTATTTTCAGCCCTAAAAGATATTTTATTTCGTGCGAAAAAAGAAATTTATATTCTTTATCGGTGGTTAAATTTGTTTGATATAAATATTTTAGTACAACATATATATAATATTCAGAGAAACCTAACAAATTAAATATATATTTCTATAATATACTTACACTGATATTTATCTATATTTTCAAATTGTTAAAAAGTTAATAAAAACATATGGAACAATTTTGCTGACTACGAAAATGAAATTTATGTGTTTATTCAACTTTATTTTGATTATTTATTAAATTTTAGAGTTAAATTAAAATTCGGATTTTGACTAAAAGTAATTTAGATTCATATATTTTTTTTTCATTCTAGAAATTATTTCTATCTATTTTTTATTTTGAATTTTAGTTTATATTATCAACTTACATTTAATTTAAATTATATTTTTATTAAAAACATTTATTTTAAAATAAATTATACATTGTTTTTTAATATTTTTATACCAATTATAATTTAAATATTATTAAATCAATTAATTTTTAAAAATTATATATTTAATCCATTTTTATATAAATCCATTCCATATCATTTCATTTCATTTAATCTATTTTATATATTTTTTTTTTGGTTAAAATCTATTTTATATATTCAAAACCACGTGATAGTATTATCCATAAAAAATAAAATTGAGGTGACCATCACGACTTCTAAAGGCACTCATAGGAAGCCAAGAAGACAGCTGACGTGTCCTAGAAGAAATGTAATTTTTCTGTTAAATAAATATTTGTTTTCCTTCGAGACGATTGCGTTTGTTTTATTTATACTTGATTCAGAAAGAAAAAAAACATGCACACACGTTAAACATCTGATCCAATAATAGGGTTTACTTTAGTTTCCAAACACTTCAAATGGTCAAATTCCGCCAACTTTAAAAAAACTTAGAAATTATTATATTATTTTTAACGTGTTCCATGTTAATAATACAAGTAGTCCAATTTTTTTTATTACCAAATTGGAATACTTGTATTTTTCTGTTAAATAAATATTTGTTTTCTCAAAATAATTTTTATGTTAAATAAATATTTGTTTTTCTTCGATCTCACTACATCTACTCTAGGTCCGAGACCAACCTTTATATATGAATTATTTTGATCCAGAAATTACATCATTTTTCACCAGTGGAATCGAACCCAGGACTTAAGGATGACTTTGTCACCTCTCATCCACTACACCATCAACTGTTGGGTTAATTATTATTGTTGTTGGTGTTGGTTTATTCTCTTCCTCTGCTTTGTGCAATAAATCATTAATATATATACGAACACGATCGACAATATCCATCTTTTCTGTTGCACAAAATTGATGCCCTTTTCTTTTATCAAATTGATATTTTTTGTCAACAGAAAAAAAAATATGCAGGGTAAAAGCTTATTAATTTTTTATAGGTCGGTCAAATTTACACTCAAAATACTCGTGTATTGTGTGTTTTTGTCGAGTTTTTTTTGTTAAACATTTTTGTCGAGTTTTTAGGGAATTTAATTATCATTCCGTTTTTTTACATTTTTAAAATTACAAAAACTATAAAATGTGTGGAATATTTTCCATTACAAAAAAAAAATAGAATGAACCGAGAAATTTTGGAAGAAGAGTATGTAAAAAATCAGAAAACTATAAAATGTGTGGAATAATTTTTATTGCGTATTAATCAATTGATATATGAAGAGTTTTTTTCATTATTGGACAATTTTTTGTATGGTTGGAAGTTTAATTACTTTTCCTGTTTAAAAAAAATACGTGAAGAAATACGGTTTCAGAAAAAAAAATCGAGAAGGAAAAAAAAACACATGGCAAGTATAAATACGGTCCTTGGGGTCGGAGGAAGGTGAGAAGGTCTCGAGTTGGTGCGCTAACTACCGAACACTGAAGCTCCATCTTCCTCTCTCCTTCAAAACTCAACGGTACGATCCGTCATATTCATAGCTTCTTCTTCTTCATCCTGCTTCGATTCGTGCGCATTTCTTCAGCATTTGTGTTTGAATCCTTGGAATCTGGGGGTCTGTTCAAGTCGGACCATTCTCAAACTTAGTTTCGTTCGTGGTGCATTGTGGACGATTTGACGTGTCGCGTTGTGTTTCGATTTGATACGTCCTTTTCGGTCGAATCCTCTAGTGGTTTGGCTTGAATTGAGATCGTTCGTGATCTGAATGTGGAATGAGCGTTGTGAGTTCGATTCGTGTTTTACGACTAGATGGATATGTGAGATTCATCTGATCAACTGTCGACCCCTACAGTTCCGGGCGGAGAAATGGCTCGCAAGAAGATCAGGGAGTACGATTCAAAGAGATTGTTAAAGGAGCATTTCAAAAGGCTCTCTGGTAAAGAGTTGCCCATGAGATCCGCTCAGGTTAGAGCGATTTTCCCGGATCTTTCCCTTTCAGAGTTTTCGGCATTTTTGCGTCGGGTTGTCTCGATACACTGTTTTATAGTTTCATAGATCTCGATATGAATCAGACGTTTGTTTGGCACCCAACAAGAAGATTTGGTTCTTCACCAATATTGTTTATGTTCCTTTTTTTTTTCAAAAGTTGTTATATTCTTTCTTGCCTATTAGAAATGTGTTTAGTTGTACTCTCAAGGTCCCAAGGCATTTAGTTGTTTATTCTTTTGTGTTTAGATTGATGAAACAACTGACCTGAATGAGCTCGTCGAGAGGGAATCATGGCTCTCCTCTGAGAAGCTCGTGGTGAAACCTGACATGTTGTTTGGAAAGCGCGGTAAGAGCGGT
>NW_010965019.1:2384397-2425071 GCF_000463585.1 Tarenaya hassleriana
GAGCGGTTTGGTTGCTTTGGATTTGGACTTTGCTGAAGTTTCCACTTTTGTGAAACAGCGTCTGGGGAAAGAGGTAACATTTTTCGTTTGCACCTCAGTCGTACCTTCAAGAAACCATTTTTTTTTGTTCTTGAGTGTCAGCTCCTATCATCTGCAGGTAGAGATCATGAGTGGATGCAAAGGATCCATAACGACGTTCATAGCTGAACCATTTGTTCCGCACAACGAGGAGTTTTACCTTAATATTGTCTCGGAACGTCTTGGAAACAACATAAGCTTTTCAGAGCGTGGAGGGATTGAAATTGAAGAGAACTGGGACAAGGTACTTTTGGAGAGTTCATATCGATCACCTCGAAGATCTGTCAATAATTTAGGTCATAGTTACTTCTGTCTATTTCACTACATTTTAGATCTGGAAGTTTAGTTGAGGCTTTGTGTTCTACAGGTCAAGACTGTTTTTGTACCAACAGGTGCTTTCCTAACTCCTGAAACTTGAGCACCTCTCGTTGCGACCCTTCCTTTTGAGGTAATACTGATGTTGTAGACGAGTAAAGGATTACATTTGTTACAACTGCAGACATAATATATTAATATGTTTGTGGGTTTGATTCTAAATTTTCTACACGCAGTTCAAGGGGGAAATTGAAGAATTTATTAAAGTTGTTTTGATCGTATTTCAAGGTTAGCTGAGGATCATTGGTTTTGACAAAGCACGTTTACTATGATTTTTTTTTCATAAAAAAACTAAGTCCTTTTTGTTTGTTCTAATATGTGGTGCGCTAGATCTTGATTTCACTTTCCTGGAGATGAATCCTTTCACGTTAGTTGATGGAAAGCCTTATCCTCTGGATATGAGGGGTGAACTCGACGATACTGCCGCTTTCAAGAACTTCAAGAAGTAAGCTCCACTCCCAAAATTCATAAGATGTGATCCTCTCGATGCCGAATACGAGTGATATGATTGGATTCTCTCATTTGCAGGTGGGGGGACATCGAATTTCCTATGCCATTTGGAAGAGTACTGAGTTCTACGGAAGGCCTTATCCACAGACTAGATGAGAAGGTATCATTGCCTTAACATTATCGAATCACGGGTTCTATCTGCCTTCACCTTGTACGAAAGATCTTATATTCTCCAACATTATCTTTTCAGTACCTTTGTGAGGCTCCTTTCTTATATATATATGTCTGTTGTGCTTGCAGACAAGTGCATCATTGAAGTTCACCATTCTCAACCCAAAAGAGAGAATTTGGACAATGGTAGCTGGGGGAGGAGCCAGTGTCATCTATGCCGATACTGTATGCTTCTCCTTGTCATTCGCTTAGTCAATGCCAAAACTCTCTTCATTTCGCCAAAGGGTATATGAAATTTTTTTTCTTGTTTAGGTTGGAGATTTCGCCAAAGGATACGCTTCTGAACTAGGAAACTACGCTGAATACAGCGGAGCACCAAAGGAAGACGAGGTTTTGCAGTACGCAAGAGTCGTTATCGACGTAAGATATTCGTATTCGTTTAAATGCCATTCAGAACCAAAGGCGAGAACGTTAACACACGCATCTTGGAACGGCAGTGTGCAACAGCAAACCCGGATGGAAGAAGCCAAACTATGAAAGGGGTCTTGCCAAAATGAGAGCCCTGGGCCAAGAAATCGGAGTACCAATAGAGGTATATCAACCAAAGAAGCAATCATTGCGTTATAGTTTTGGATTAAATTCGTAATGCATTGGGCAGGTATACGGTCCAGAAGCAACAATGACAGGTATTTGCAAGGAGGCTATCCATCATATTACAGTGTCATAGCTTTGAGAATCCAACATTGGTTAACAATTGACAACGAAATAAACTTTTTTTTTGTTTTTAAAATTTTATTCTTTTCTATCTCCCGTGGCTTTTTTTATTTTCTGTGTTTGGTTTTGTAAAAAATCACAGTTTTCAATTTGAAGAAAATTTGAAATGTCAAGATATATGATATGAGGTCTTGATCATTCGAAGGAAAAATTGAAAGGGGGTTCTAAGAATTTGCGGCTTCGGTTGTGACATATATTGAGTATTTATAAATTAATATAATATTTTGAGCTTTTTTTCTTTGGACTTGGACCGCTCAGGGTCTAATTAATAATGCCTTCAATTAGCAGTCGGCATTTCGGTACTATTTTTTAAAACCGAATTGAATGGAGTCAAAAAATTCGATCCCATTTCGAATTGAACCCTCTAAAAAATTATGAAATATTACCATTTTTAAAAAATTGATTTTTTTTAAACTGCTCAAAAAACCGATTTTTTAAAATAAAATATTTTTTTATAAAAAATAAAAACAAAACGAAACTAAATCGAATCGAATATAAAATAATAATCAATAGATATATATTTTTATAAAATGAAATAATCTTAACTGAATAAATGTCGGATCGAATACCGAAGCACTTATCCCTATCTTCAATTATGTATAATTAGAAATGTCCAAACGAGTCGGTTCGGTTCAGATAGTGACAAATCGATTCGTTTTGATTTCAACTCGCTAGATTCATTTTTAAACGAGTAAGAAAAAATCTTGACTTATCAAATTAAAAAATAAATATAATATTTTTATTTTAATTATAAAAATACTAAACAAAATGATTTATAATATAAAATTTAAATTGTAAAATATCAAACTTGAATATAAATAAAAAAAGGATGTTATATAATCAATAAAAAATTAAATTAAATATTATTTTTCTATAAAATATATAAATACATATAATTAAAAAACACGTTTTAACTCATGAGCTATCTCGTGATTCGCCGAGTTAGCTGATCATGTTCGCGAGATGTGGTGAACTAGTTTGTTAGACTCGTTTCTAGTTTGCTTCGTTAAAAAACGAGTCGGCAACTGAGTCAGCTCACGAACTTAACTCGTTTTAACCCATTCGAACCGGTCACTTTCAATATTATATTATATACACCACACATATAATTGTGAGAGTATTTGGTAAAGCGGTAGGTATGGAGGCGAAAGGCCCACAAAGACAGGGTGACCAATCATAAGATGGAAATTGGGCCCACGTGGCCATGACCTAAAACCTTTAGTCAGACACCCCATGGGCCCACTCTTCCCAAAAAACACAAATTCTTTTTTTTTTTTTAAAGAACAGAAAAGCATAAAATCTCCATGTCCGAAACAGAAAAAAGGAGCTTTGTTCATAATAAAAAAGATGAATAGATTAACTTTCTAATTTGGAAACTCTATTTATTTTTATATTGGACTGAGGCTTTAATTTATGATATAGTTTAAAAATAGTTTGTATTTTAAGGATTAAAGAGGTTTGTTCTAGGGATTTTTTCAAAATCATTTTAACAATTTTCTGTTTTTTATAGACTAACTTTATATATATATCTAAAAAAATTATAATCCAAATAATTTTGTAGTTATATTATTTGATTTAGTTTTACTTAATTACCCTCTTATTTTATAATTTTCAACGATTACTGTTAGTTCTTTGACGCTTCATAATTAGACAAAATGGGCAATTCACGCTTTATGTCTTTTCACCGATTTTTTCTTCGATTTTCGTGTGTTCTTTTCCTTTTATTTTTCTACTTTAACGTTTCATGGAATAATGTAATCCAGAAGGTAAATAAAGTATTATTACTCTGTTAAATTTAGAATGTACCATTAGAATTACTTAATCATTTTTACTTTTACAGCGATCGGAATCTAAATTAGGAGTCACAATTTCTATACCAAATAATATTAAATTATATTCCGACTAAATATAATTTGGAATTTAATGATATTGCTATAAAATTATATAAAATTGGATTTAATATGAATTAAAAATAAAAATAATTTTAAATCTAATTAAATATTCTTAAAATTAATATTATTAATATTGAAGATTGGAGTAAAATTTGAAAGGATTTGAATCTCCATTAAAAAGATATAATTGATAAAAATTTATAAAAAAATAAATAAATAAAAGTACAAATTTTAAAACTAAAATTCACATTATTAAATGTAAAGTTTGTGTATTTTAGTAAAAATTTCAAAACACTAAAAATTCACGTATTATAAACATTATAAAAATATTAAAAAATCATATATTTTGATAAAAAAATTTCGAAGTTTGTGTATTTGTATAAAAGATCTTTAAAAGTTCATATTTTTTATACGAATTTCCCTAAATTCAATATCATTAATACATTAAATCTCATAAGACACAGTAAGAAAACAGTATCTTAAAAAATGTAACAAATCATGACAAAGGAAAAGTAACAAAATCCGTTTTTTACTAATAATGTGAATAAATTCCACCGTCGCTGCCATGAGTCATGACCGTTCATCTCACTCAGGAATGAGATAAATAATTATAATAATAATAATAATAATAATAATAATAATAATAATAATAATTATAATAATAATAATAAATCGTTTTGTGTTAAAACTAATAAATATTCTTTTATCGAGAGAATATTTCAGTTTTCCCAATGCGACAAAAATACCCTACCTTCTCCTTGGGCGTTGAGTCATTCATTTGTTCGAAGTTCAAGAAATCATTCCCTATTAGGTTTTTTTTTATAATTAAATTAATAAATAATTATTCACGGGAAAAATCTTTAATTTTATGTAAACTTATTCCTTAATAAATATGGATAGTTATTACTTATTATAACATATTAATTCAGTATTGCATATCTAACTCATCAAATTCATGTTATATTGATATGTTTTGTAATTAAATTAATTAAATTGAGGACAAGATCTAATCAAATGGTTGTAAGCCAACATTTTTTTTTATATAATTCAAAAATTATTTTTGTTCTAACTATATCTTTCAAAATATCCAAAAAATTCGTTGAATTTCTTTATATAGCGGTGATACCATAACGTGTGTTTATAGTATTTCTATAAATATTTTATGGAATTAATTGCATTTTAAGGAGAAATAAAGAGATTAGTTAGAGAGTAGAGTATTAGAGAAGTAATCTACCAAGTACCAAGACTTACCTAACCATGTTCCGTTTAACTAAAAGTTAAAAGGAAAGAGCATGGAACTCATGATTAATAATAGATGACAAAAAACATTGATGATTAGTAAAATAATTCTTAAAAAATTAAAAATTTGTTAAAAACAGGCTTTGAATTTTTTTTTCTAAAAATAATTTTTATATATTGAAATAAAATCACCCTTAAATTAAACCCCATGTTGAAAACCAAATCCAAACCTAAAATTAAATTAGACTTGTAAAATTACAAAAAGGGTATTTACTAAAAATCATTAAAATATGAGCTACTTTATTAATATATTTAACAGCATATATTTTTCTTAGTAATATTATTAAAAAGCAATATATTGAAGAAAGTATATTTTTTTTCACTTAACTATATAAACTATCATAAGATTCATAAAATTTATTCTAACTAATATACTGTAAAATTAAATAGTGAAAATGTGTAAATAAAATGACAATCATAATTATATAAACTTGTGATATACACTGCTTCAAATCCACTTTATCCATGAGACTAATTAATTTTAATGCATATGTAATTTTACTTCATGATGAGATCAGAGATACGTTACATGAGAGATCATGGTAGTGTTGTCCTCTTCAGATACCGGCGCGTGTTAGTAAATCATGCGCACTTTAACGGTAAAACTTTTTTTTTCCTCTGTAAATCTGAATTCAGTAATATAATTTAAGTTTAAATAAACAATTAACGGAGGATGGATGGAAAATAATTGAAGTCTGGAAAAAGCCAACAAGAACGGAGACAATCCAAGCACGTGATCTGCACAACAAAAAGGACTCTTTTTTTTTTCCTGTGTGTGTTTGTTCTTGTGTTTCCTCATTGCAGAGAGAGAGAGAGAGGGCGCATCCTGTTGTTCTTGATTCCTCTCTATCTTCTCTCTCTCTCTGATCAATCCCTTCAGTCCAATCAAATCGCCATTTTTTTTTGAATTTTTTTTCTCTTTTCTAGCAAGATTTGTCTGGAAAAAGGAGCTCAAGAAACCCAGTAACCCGGTATTTGAAAACAGGAAAATTCACTGTATTTTTCTGTGTCTCTCTTTTTTTTTAAAAAAAAATTCAGAAGAATAAAAAAAAATAAAGTAGGGAAAAACAGAGCCTCTCTTCTTTTCTTGTTATTCTGTCAGTATCTTTATCTGTGTGTGGATTTTTTGGCATTTCCATCTTGGATTTTGCCTCTTTGGTCCCTTCCTCCTCTTCCTCCTCTTCCATTTTATATTATATATATATATATATTATTCATATGTAGTTTTGCATTTTTTATTTTCTTGGTGGTTCCAGTGAGCAAAATATGATAATGATGGTAGTGTGAATCAGAGGAAGCCACACAAAAGATCTTTAAAAAACCAGGAAAATAAAAGACCCATTATGGGATTTTGTAGGGATAATACTCAAGAAAGGATTTTAATAATATAGAACCCAGAGGCACTAACATTAGGATGATGTTAGCTTTGGTATTCTCAGATCTCTAGGAAAGTCTCAGACTTTCAGGGCATTTTGGGGGGTTTGTTTGCTTGTTTCTCGGGAAAATTCTATCATCCTTTATTTTCTCTTTTCTTGTTTGTTACCTCTCGTTCAGCACTCATTCTCTACATGCTCCTTCCAAAAAAATTTCTCTTCCTG
Organism: Tarenaya hassleriana; assembly: GCF_000463585.1. Taxonomy (NCBI): domain Eukaryota; kingdom Viridiplantae; phylum Streptophyta; class Magnoliopsida; order Brassicales; family Cleomaceae; genus Tarenaya; species Tarenaya hassleriana. The sequence goes on from NW_010965019.1 coordinate 2,391,035, forward strand.
AGCTGGGTATCTTTCCAGCCAGCGATCTGGGTATTCTCATTTTAAGCCCTTTGAAGCTCAGAGAGAGAGAGAGAGAGAGAGAGAGAGAGAGAGAGGGTTCCTTTGATGGGAAGAGATGCTGCAGTTAGTATGTGTGTCTGAAAAGGACATGAGAGAGATAAGGGGGACAAGCAAAGCTTCGCACAAGAGAGAAAGATGAAGTGGTGGGTGTCCTGAATTTTGCAGGGAAAGTTGATTCTTTTTGCTTTAAGAGAGAATAAGGCCATGGAAGGTGTGAGATTTGTGCTCTGGAGATTAGGGTTTCTGGTTTTGGTATTGTTGTTGGATGTGTCTGCAGCTACACTTTCTCCTAGTGGTATAAACTATGAAGGTAAGTTTTTTTTCTTCCCCTTTTCCCTTTTGCTTTTCTTTCGAATTTCTTACTTCCTTTCGCTTTTTTAAACTTGAATTTCTGCTGACAAGCAGAAAAGATGCAATTTTTCCAGAAGAAGCTTCAAATCTTTGGGCAGCCAATTACCATGCGAATGGTTTCGTTTCGTTTTTCTTTGTGGAATTTAAGTTGCTTGTGTGGGGTTTTGATTGATTTAATGTTTGTGGATGGAATTGTACCCTTGGGTATGAATGCTTTTAATGGTCATCAGACCATATCTGAACCAGCCAATACCAACCCATAGTTATAAAGATTTCTGGGTTTTTTATTTTCTCTCAATGTCTGAAATATCTGTCACTGAAACGAGCAGTGGTGGCTTTGATGGCGATAAAGAGCGAGCTGAATGATCCATACAACGTTTTGGAGAATTGGGATGTGAATTCGGTCGACCCTTGTAGTTGGAGAATGGTCACTTGTTCTTATGGCTATGTTTCTTCACTGTAAGTCTTTCACAACCTTTTCCTTTGTCCAAAAAACCACAGTTCTTTTTTTTAAGTAGAAAATGTAGAAATGTTTCTGCTCATTGGTTCAACCCATGAAAACAGAGGACTTCCCAGTCAGAGCTTGTCTGGGACATTGTCTCCGAGGATCGGTAACCTCACCAATCTGCAATCTGTGTAAGTAAATCCTTTTGTCTGGTTCTGTTCTTGATCTGCAGTGTACTCGCTGAACTTAGATTTTTGTGGCTGCTCGTACATTTAGGTTGCTGCAAAACAATGCCATTTCTGGTCCTATACCTGATACGATCGGGAGGTTGGAAAAGCTTCAGACCCTCGACCTTTCGAACAATTTATTCACCGGAGAAATACCATCATCATTGGGAGAGCTCAAGAACTTGAATTACCTGTGAGTTCTGCTAGAAAATCTCTTGAATATGTTCGTCATTATATAGCCTCATTAATCATTGTGTTGTGCATCTTTGTCTGCTCAGGAAGTTAAACAACAACAGCCTTTCCGGGACTTGCCCAGATTCGCTATCAGATATTGAAGGGCTCAGTCTTGTGTATGTGCATAAAAAAACCTATCTGTTTTTTCCTATGTAATGATCTCGCACACAAGAACGCTGAATTCTGAGTTGAATTTTCCCGCAGGGACATTTCGTACAACAATCTTAGCGGTGCCTTGCCCAAAGTATCGGCAAGAACTTTCAAGTAAGCTTATTATGCTTCTCCTTCTAAATGGAGCTATTACCGAATCCTCTGTTTTTCCTATATAATGATTTCTGTTTGCTCTTTCTTTAATCCAAGAATTGTTGGAAACCCTTTAATTTGTGGCCCGAAAGCTGATGCAAACTGTTCTGCTGTCTTCCCCGAGCCACTCACTCTTCCACCCGACGGTCTAACAGGTGCTTGCCTCGTGTTTCCCTTCGGGGGTTTTTTTTGCCTGCCAATAGATCTTTGCTTTACCTTTTTGTTCTGTCTTTAGGTGAATCGGGAAATCGTTCTGGTGGCCATCATGTAGCCGTTGCATTTGCCGCTAGCTTCGCCGCTGCATTTTTCATCATATTTAGCGTTGGAATTTTTCTGTGGTGGAGATATCGGCACAATAAGCAGATTTTCTTCGACGTTAATGGTTAGTATATCGAAGTGATTCCTCTGCTTAGGAACATTCTCTGCAAGAATTATGAACCTAGGCGATGTTTCCATTTGCGGGTTAACCTAATAAACAAGTTCATGGATTTTTTTTTTCCTTAGAACGAAACTCCGAGAGTAACTGTTCCCCTCTTTTGTGACATACATTACAGAGCAATATGATCCTGAGGTAAGCTTGGGTCACTTGAAGAGATATACATTCAAAGAGCTTAGAGCGGCAACCGACCATTTTAATGCGAAGAACATCCTCGGGAGAGGTGGATATGGAGTTGTGTACAAAGGGCACTTGAACGATGCAACGTTGGTGGCGGTGAAACGACTCAAAGACTGTAACATAGCTGGTGGAGAGATCCAGTTTCAGACAGAAGTGGAGACCATAAGTTTGGCTGTTCACCGAAATCTTCTCAGGCTTCGCGGGTTTTGTAGCACTGAGAACGAACGGATTCTCGTCTACCCTTACATGCCTAATGGAAGTGTTGCCTCCCGCTTGAAAGGTACACACTTTCTCAGTCCAAAACTTGCATGAAAAGTTCCATCTATTGTCTGAATCTTCTCGTACTAAAAAAATCTTTGGGTTTTTAATCGGTATAAAAGATCATATTCGGGGTGAGCCAGCGTTAGATTGGCCGAGGAGGAAAAAAATTGCATTGGGGACAGCGAGGGGACTGGTTTATCTTCACGAGCAGTGTGACCCGAAGATCATACACCGAGACGTAAAAGCGGCAAACATTTTACTGGATGAAGATTTCGAGGCAATAGTAGGAGATTTCGGTTTAGCAAAGCTTCTTGACCACAGGGACTCCCATGTTACAACCGTGGTCCGTGGCACCGTCGGCCACATTGCCCCGGAGTATTTGTCCACGGGTCAGTCCTCCGAAAAGACCGATGTTTTCGGGTTCGGGATATTGCTCCTCGAGCTCATCACCGGCCAAAAGGCTCTCGATTTCGGCCGCTCCTCCCACCAGAAAGGCGTAATGCTTGACTGGGTACCCTCTCTCACCCACTCTTTCTGATAACTCTTTATCTTTTGTTTTTCTGTCCGATGAATCCCAAAAGTTGGAATCTTTTTGGATCTTTTCCTCGATTTCTCGAGAATCTTGTCGAGAGTATCACAAAGGGTTCTTGGATTCTTGGTCTACCTGATCTTGGGACCTGAAATCTGCTGTCTTTCTCGCAGTTTCTCGAGAATCTTGGCAGTGTTAATCAAAAGGGTATTCGGGTTTGGATGAATATGGAGAGTTGATATAATTCTAAACTGGGTTTTCCCGATTTGGCACAGGTGAAGAAGCTGCATCAAGAAGGGAAGCTGAACCAGATAGTGGACAAAGATCTGAAGGGAAAGTTCGACAGGGTGGAGCTGGAAGAGATAGTTCAAGTTGCACTCCTCTGCACTCAGTTCAATCCCTTACACCGTCCGAAGATGTCGGAAGTCCTGAAGATGTTGGAAGGCGACGGCTTGGCCGAGAGGTGGGAAGCTTCGCAGTCGCAGTCGCAGAATCGAAACGCTGAGCAAATGTTGATGCGTCTGCGGTCGCGGTCGTGGTGTGAGCCGTCGTCATCGCCACCGGTGATGTACTCCGAGTATATTCAAGACTCGTCTCTTGTGGTTGAGGCCATCGAGCTCTCAGGCCCTCGGTGATTGATATATATATATATATTGTTGAAATGTTTATATAGAGATGTGGAGTTAATGTAATTCCATCTGTATAAAAGAAATGGAAAACTGAAAAGGTTTGACAATTGGTTTGTTAAAGGAGAAGCGCGACATCGGTACCTTGGTGTAAAATGGGTGGGCCGGACCGGGTTCGGGTCAGGCTTAGTTCGGTCTTAGATTTTTTCGGGCCGGATCGGTCTGTTCATTTATTTTTTGGGTCTATAATCGGTGGTCCAGATCCCGGCTCTATAGGGCTTCGGGCGGATTCGAACCGGATTTCGGATTTTTTCTATTTAATAAAAAATAAATATTAATATATAATAATAATAATAATAATAATAATTTAATAATTTAAAAAAAACAATAGCAAATTTTCGTCTATATCAATTATAATTAAAAAAAATTAAAATATAAAAATATATATATATATATATAATATAAGTTTTGAAATTACTAACGCACTCAGATATAACTCAAAATCAGTTCTTTTCATTCAAGAAAATCTGACTACTACAACATAGAGATAGTTGCAGTAAAACCCAGACGTACCACACTCCCCCTAAGTGTTAGCCCTTCTATGACACGAAATCTACTGATTCAACACACAATCCGTGTGAATACCCACTCTCACGTTCTGAGTTTGTTCAGATTACTGTTGAGAACTCCACCTCAGAACAATCTCACTCACCAGAAATAAAAACGTAAAGACCAAAAACTCTTGTACTCTCTGAATGATAATCTTTTAAGCTCGGTACCTCATCTCTTCCTCTTTGTCGTTCTTATATAGCTTTCTCTTCAGCTTCAATTGTTTGTTGATTTGATTCTATCTTTTTCTCCAAGGTTGTTGGCCAAACTTTATCTCCAAGATTCCATCTTTATCTCTTCCACAAAATCAGCTTTAGAATCTTCTCAGATCTACCTGCAATAACAACCTTAACAAGTTTGATATATATTAATCAAATTGCTTTGAAATATAAATATATATATATATATATATATAAAACATACAAATAAAAGTTTTTATATAATGTTGTGTGGTATTAAATCTCAAATGAAAGTAAAAATATAATAATATAATATTTTTTCGGGCTGAATGGACGGGTCGGACGAGTTTTCGACCAGACTCGATTCGATTCGACCCTAACTTTTTTCAGACCGGGCCGGCCCGCCCATTTATTTACCGAGCCTATATTATTAGGCCCAAACCCTTAATTTTTCGGATTTCGGGTTCTATTGACTTCCCTAGCTTTTGCCTCTCAGTGACTTCTACATTCGCTCCAAAATTATAATCATTTATAAAATGTCTATTTTATCTCAACATGTTTGCCTTAATGAATAAAAGCAAAACGCATCTGTGTGGAGGTTTAAAAAAATTGTAGGTTTTCTCCGGTTATTGCAAAACAATATAATTTTTTAAAATTTGGTAAATAAATGTATGATTTTTTAATTTAGATAAAAAAATATATAAAATTTGAAATTTTTTCCATAAATCTACAAAATAAATATTTATAAAAAATACATACGTTTTTAGATTTTTTGCATACACCCATACACACAAAAAAAAGCAATTGAAGTTAGTGTTTTTATAGAGTTTTTATGGATTTACAGAAAAATTTTAAAATTTTTATACAAAATTACAAGTTTACATTCATGTTTGTTTTCTTTTGCGATATAATTATCAAGTATATCATATTTTTCTCTTATATTTATTAGATTTTTATATTTCGTATAACACCCTGAATTTTGATGAAAAATAAAAATAAAAAGTGTGAACCGAAATTTATTAGGTTTGATCAATGAAAATTGTCTGGTCCTGAAACGGGCCAGTCTAGAATCTCAACCTTACTGGTCCAGACGGACGGACTGCTCGGGATCAAACGGACCGAAGAAAGAAGGGGAAAAGAAGTCCAGACCGGATCGGTCTGAAAAAATAGGCCGGGTCGGTCTAGACAGACGGTCCAGAAGAGAACGTCTGGTCCAAGAATAAAATGAGAAAAACGACAAAGAGGGAGCAGACCGGATCGGTCCAAAAGTCGAACCAACTGAAAAGGAGGTGAGAAAAAGCAGACCGGATCGATCTGATATCTAGACCGGTCGGTCTGTCGGGCGAATCTGACTGTGCGTGTCGCCTCCTCTTGCCGAGTCATCTCTTTCTCTCTCTTCCTCCTTGCACCACCTCCTGCTTCTTCCCGATCAGAGAGCGTTGTATTCCTTGCTCTATTTCTTTCTTCCTCTTCATTCCACGGGGATTGCTCTCTCTCTCCCCAAGCTCTCTCCCTCCCTTGGGCGGAAACTCCGTAAGGAATGACTCAGGGACAGATCGCTTGAAGCAAGAAATCGGAGCCGCAAATCTTGAAGTTGCTGATTGGGAAAGGAAGTTGATTGGAGAAAAAGAATCTAGCTTTGGGTAAGTCGAGGGAATCAGAAGAAATCACAGGAAATTTGAAGCTTGAAGCTGGAAGATGTGAAAAGAGAGAGACACCGGAATCAAAAGAATTCAGGAAGCTGAAAAAGTTGCAGAAGATTGAGAGGAAGTTGCTAATTGGAGGCAGCGCTTAGAATCTTCAGAACCCACAACCTGAATAGCACAGAGGGAACTGTATGATATGATATGGTCCACAGCTCTTGAATTTCTTATATTTGTAATGATTTGAACATGGACATCGCCCCTTGTTCTTTGTTTTCTCTCTTGTCTTGTTGAGACCTTGTGATTTATTTGCTGTCTGGCATGAAAAGTGGTGTTCTTGTTTTCCTGGTGGACAGAGTAAGTGTCAGTGTGATCTTTCAAACAGAATGACTGAGAACTCTAATGGGTTGTGTTGTGACAGGCATGCATCGCTTTTGAGATAACAGAAGGTGAGACCGGGAGGACAAGAGCTCTGTACGAGAGACTCCTCGACCGGACAAAGCATTATAAGGTATGGGTCAGCTATGCAAAGTTCGAAGCCTCCGCTTTTGATCAAGACAATGGTATCTGACCAAGTGCAACCCGAACATAAAACGGATTGCATCCAACGCCCTGGAGGTGAAGTAAAACTAACCCATCCCAGATTCTTACATTAGCTAATGTCTCGTCCTTCATGATCCATGTTCTCTGTTGTATCTGTGACGGGCATTCAAGAAAAAATGGGGTATTCTTCTGATGTTATTATCTATATATAATCTTTGATCTTGTGTGGGTTTTTGGTTCAGGGGTTTTCGAGAGGGCAAACACGTACGTCAAGGACTCGGCACCTGAGCTGAAGGAGGAAAGAACGGCTGACTGGTTGAACATGGAGGGTGAGATGGGTGACGTCAGCGTGGTTCAGCCCCAGGCTTCCCAAGAAGCTCATGAAGAGGAAGCTCTTTACCAGAGAAGATGGTTCACAAAGTATGTCTTCCTGCTCTCTTTTTTTTTTTTTGGTTCTACAATCACATTCGTTTAACAAAAAATCTTTGGATGAATATTACATAGGTACACAGATTACTTGTTCCCAGAAGAATCTCAGACGAGGAATCTTAAGATTCTAATCGGTGTCACTGTCCCTAGTCTTTTATATGACATTGTTTCTAAATGTTGTCCTTTTGGGCGTTTGTATATATTTTCACTCGTGTGTTTTTAGCCGATAATTTTTATTGCTCTTTCAAATGGAAAAGGCGAAAGAAAGGTACATAATTGTTCAAGTAATAGAACAGAAACACTCAAAGAATAGAGTGTTCCATCCACGATTTATGAGTAAGCACGATTTGTTTAACAGTTGTTATACTATAATAGTTTTTTAGCACATCTATATATTTTGTTCGATTTCTAATGATAACTATGGACAGAAACTTAACTTCGATTTTTCTAACTCAATTTTAATCGAAACTTGGTTTGTCGTTGCCTCGGGATTCATCTTCTTTATTTTGCCATTCTTGTAGTTTGAATAAAAGTCACAAATTATCCTTCTCTACTTCTTCTCTTACTTCTAGTTGTCCTCTTGAGATTATTTTTCCTGATGTGTGGACTTCTCCTGTTTATTCGATTGACGGGTATAAATATTATGCTCTCTTTGTTGATCACTTCACGCGATATTCTTGGCTTTATCCCCTTAAGAAAAAATCGCAGCTTTTTGAGACTTTCACCGCCTTTAAACCCTTGGTAGAGAATATGTTCAATTCCAAGATCATCACCTTTTACTCGGATAATGGTGGTGAGTATTTAGCTCTTCGATCTTTTCTTGCCTCTCACGGCATTTCTCATCATACCACACCTCCTCACACTCCCGAGCACAACGACATTTCCGAGCGTCGTCATAGACATATAGTTGAAACAGGATTGTCTCTTCTTAGCCATGCCTCCCTTCCTACTTCATTTTGGTCTTTTGCATTTACCACAGCCACTTACCTTATCAATAGGATGCCGACCCCTACTCTTTCAATGTCATCACCCTTTGAACGTCTTTTTCTTTCCTCACCGAACTATTCGAAACTTCGTATGTTTGGTTGTCTTTGTTTTCCTTGGCTTCGTCCCTATACATCCCACAAACTTGAACCTCGCTCTCGTCCGTGTCTTTTTCTTGGTTACTCCCCGACTCAAAGCGCCTATCTTTGTTTTGACCCTCTTCATTCTCGTCTCTTTGTGTCTCGTCATGTTCAGTTTTTCGAGACCATACTTCCTTACTCGGACTTTCATACCTACTTTCCGGCTTCGGTTTCTGCTATAGCCGAGCCATCATTTTCTCACCATCCGGTTCATCCGTTGTGTCCTCCTCTTCGTCCACTCATGACACCTCAGCCGAGTAAGCCCCTGAGCTCGGATTCTTCACCGTCGGATCTTCCGCCTAGGAGTGCGTCCCCGATGCTACCACCTCATCTTCGGCCATTGCCGCTTCACCGGCTGGTCTGGTTTTGCAGGATGATGTCCCTGCCTTGCCTGACTCGGACTTGGTTCTTTCGGACTCTACTATCTTGACTGGTTCGTCGGATGTTCCTCCACCCGACAACACTCATCCGATGCAGACTCGATCCAAGAGTAGTATTCTGAAGCCCAATCCGAAGTATGCTCTCATGGTCTCCTCTTCGGATGTTGAGGTTGAACCTGCAACTGTGACTCAGGCCCTTAAACATCCTCGTTGGAGAGCTGCGATGACAGACGAATATGAAGCTCTCTGTCGAAATGAGACGTGGGAATTAGTCTCTCCGAGTGATGCTCAAAATGTAGTTGGCTGTAAGTGGGTTTATCGCGTCAAACGGAAACCTGATGGTACTGTTGATAGGTTCAAAGCGCGTCTTGTGGCCAAGGGTTTTCATCAGCGTCCAGGAGTGGACTTCCATGAGACCTTTAGTCCGGTTGTTAAGCCCACTACTATTCGGGTTGTTCTCAGTCTTGCTGTCTCCCATGGCTGGCCACTACGCCAACTTGATGTCAACAACGCGTTTCTTCAGGGAACATTATCCGAAGAAGTCTACATGTCTCAACCTCCGGGTTTTATTGATCATCACCGACCAGAATTTGTGTGTAAGCTAAAGAAAGCTATTTACGGTCTCAAGCAGGCACCGAGGGCTTGGTACTCGGAGCTTCGCACCTATCTTCTCGGCCGTGGATTCCTGAACTCTTTAGTTGATGCTTCTCTCTTCATCATGAATCACTTGGACGCCCGAGTTTTTATTTTGGTCTATGTTGATGATATTGTTGTGAGTGGTAGCTCCTCCTCTGTTGTCAATCAAGTGATCTCTGATATTGCTGCTCGGTTCTCCATCAAAGACCTTGGTGACCTGTCTTATTTTCTTGGCATTGAAGCTTCACGGACATCAACGGGCTTATTACTTACTCAGCGAAAGTATATTACGGATATTCTCGCTCGAGCAAATATGTCTGAGGCCAAGCCGGTCTCATCTCCGATGGCTTCTACCTCTCGACTTTCGACATTGTCTGGCTCGCCTATTGACAACATCACCGAGTATCGCGGCTTGGTCGGTAGTCTTCAGTATCTCTCCCTCACTAGACCGGACATTCAATTTGCTGTGAACAAATTATCTCAGTTTATGCATGCATCTACGGATGAGCACTGGCATGGAGTTAAGCGAGTCCTCAGATATCTAGTGGGTACAAAGGATTGTGGCATCTTCTTTGGTGTTCGTTCTTCACCGATTCTTCATGCTTTCTCGGATGCTGACTGGGCAGGTGACCGTTCGGACTTTAAATCCACTGGTGCGTATGTTGTGTTCCTTGGTAGTCATCCTATCTCTTGGTCTTTCAAAAAGCAATCAGGCGTATCGCGTTCTTCCACCGAGGCGGAATACCGAGCTGTTGCGAGTACCGCCGCCGAAGTCAAGTGGGTCTCGTCTCTCCTTACCGAACTTGGTTCTTCTCCCTCTACACCGTCGGTTGTCTATTGTGACAACATAGGGGCCACTTATTTGAGCTCGAACCCGATATTCCACTCACGCATGAAGCATATTGCTCTTGATTATTTCTTTGTGCGTGGCTTTGTCGAGTCAGGTGATCTCCGTGTTTCTCATGTCTCCTCGGCGGATCAGCTTGCGGATGCACTCACCAAGCCTTTACCAAGTTCTGCCTTTCACGATCTTTTCGTCAAGATTGGACTCACCTCCGGTGCTCCATCTTGAGGGGACGTATAGGGATATATATGTAATTATCAGGAGTATAGTTAACCCTAATACACTTGTATAAATATCCTTGCTAATGTTAATGAGAAGGTTACGTGTTCAAATCTATTATTGTCCTCCTACAACTTGAATGAATTCCTCATATGTGACAACCATTTATATCATCTATAATCCTATTAAAAATGTAACACAAATTTATCACTGAAAATTCAATACCATTACAACTCTTTTATGTTATATGTCACTGATCGAATATCTGTGATTTTTTAGATATGTATATCTGTAAATATCGTAGATATTTACGAATATTCGTATTCGACATAAAATATTTTTTGTTATTTTTATAATTATTTATAATTTTAATATTTTTATTTATTATAAATATTTTTTATTTGGGTCATGAATTAACTCGTAAACCAAAACGAAACCGAAACAAACGGGTCGTCAGATACTGCACCGACGCAGCCCGTTTCGCACCCTGTGATAGGAAAAAAAAATGTATGCCGGTGTGGCGAGAGTAGCATATACCTGCACCTGACACCGAATTAGAACCGTCAGATCAGGCGTGGGGCAAATCTAACCGACAGCACTCTGCCACGTTTCCTTAACGGTGCAATTGATGCGAACCACTAAATTTATTATTTAATATAACCTTGTAATTGAATTTTATTATATCCGGATTATAATAATTAGGACTGTTTGTGACTATACATGTGTGCGTATGTATATCTATATATATTTGGTTTTACTTAATGTTATAATGAAGTTACCGATCCTTTCGAATGAGTGATTAAGAAACTATATAATAAAAAAACAGACAAGTAAACATTTTTATGATTTATTTAATGTTACAATATTTTTAAAATGTTAGTTGTTGGGGTTACACTTAGTTAAAGTTCATTCCTTTAATGGAGAGATAAAGTGAAATGTCAAATCCCAAATTAATGACACATGAATAATATATACATATACGAGCAGATCTGATTCTATAGGAATCTAGATGGTCTGAGTTCAAGTTCAACAATCGATGAAAACCAAGATGGTCTGAGCAATTTGCCTGAATTTCGGTTTGGTATGAGCATTGAATCACTAAACCGGAAATCAATGTAACCGGATATAAATATGCACACGAGATGAAGACATTTAAATCGCTCTCTTATTATTTGGTTTGCACATTATAAACCACACAAGACTCGCGAACATATAACACATTCAACACAATTTCTAATCATAATACAACACATATAAGATCATAAAATAGAAGAGCTAGCATAGGAACTGTTTTCAAAATGAAACATGAAACATAACCTTTACAAACCCCTAAATCCACCATCCGATATACCGACGGAGAAGAAAGGACGTTGATAATTTGAAAAAAAAACTATAAGGGGACTCGAAAACGAGCCTTAATGCCGATTTGTGACTTGCCGGTTTTGCCATGCCATAAAACCCTAATTTTCTTTGGGTTTTTTACGGCTAAGCAGGAGCAAAGTGTGTAGAAATTTTCCGGCCATCCACGACGGTGGTCTCACCGTCTCCACCGGTCTCCTCCGCCGTTGGCTTTGTTGGCATCTCTGTCGCCGATCTCTCTCCGGCGGAGGAAGAATCTTTCATGCCCATGCGAGTTATGGGCATTGCTGATATTATTTTTTTAATTATTGTGGGAAGGTAATTGAAACCTTCATAGATATTGATGTTTTTTTTTCAAGATTTTTTTTTGTAGAGACTCTTACGGTTTTGGGATTTATATAGAGATGTATAATCTGTATATATGTGTGTGTATATATATATATGGAGTTTTGAAAGTGGAGGTGGAATATTATTAAACAAAGGAATCATACTATAGGAAGTTCCAAGTCATTATCCAATGGAATTTCCCCCCACTTGCCTTTGCAAAAGTTTTCAACTGATTGAAAGTTGGTGCTGCATGGTGGGAAATAAAGTTCTTTTAGATTCTCTTTCTTCAAATTACCGTTTTACCCTTAAACCAATTCCAACGTACCCAAAAAAGCATGTTGTATCGTGCTTGGATTCTTGGTCCATTGTATAAAAACTATATTTTTTTAATACTTTAGATTAAATTTCCCAAAAAAAAAAAAAACACGAGAAATAGTTGGGGCATTTGTTTTTTTATAATACCAAAAAATCACAAAATATTGAAACTTCTTGCTAAATTAATTTTGCAAAAAAAAAAAAAAAAAAAAATCAGTGGGGACGTTACGTATACATCCATTCCATCAAACAATAACACAACATTAGAAAAAAAATAATAATAATGGTCACATGTTTATAAATATTCTCGATCCCGAATTCTTACCCCAACATCGAATCCGACTTGATCCCACCAACTTCGACTGTAAATCAAATCTGAAAATTTGTAATTAGATCGCAAACTCACGTTCCAATAAATCACCTATCCTTACACCAAAATTCGTTGGAATTACGTTTAATATATCCTTACATATTTTTTTTATGTGAAACTTACTTAAATTGTAAAAATTTAGTGTTATGTTGGGATACACAATAGCTAATTGAAAATCCGTTGAATCGGAACATTAAAATACATCTTTCAAAGCCCACTGTATATATATAGTAAGTAGACTTTTCCTTTATGCGTTCCTTTAGTGATTCCACCAAGTCGTGCCATGCACATTACATTATTACTTTACTTTTTAGTAGTTTTCAGCTTTTTCTTTTCTAAATATTGTAACGTTTTTCAAATCGTTTTACGTTTCATGCATGTCTGTCCACTAATATAATATCCAAACTTCAGCAACGATTTAACATTACTATCAATTTATTATTATTTTCACCTTTGTACGTGCGCATATACTTGTGTTTTATTTTAGTTCTTTTGCATTATATAGATATATCATAACATAGGTGATAGGTGTGACATCCTGAAAATTTTTAATTTAAAATTATGAATTATTTGCAAAAGAGGTTACAAACATTATTTTCAAGAGCGCTAACTAAAGGTAATCAGTATTAATGTATTTACAATCAGTCTAGGATCTTTTGGGACAATAAATCAAGGGAAAATTCCAAAAACAAAAACACTGAATTTACTAAAGTATATAAAAAAACCTCAAGTTCTCAAAAACTTTATAGTATTCTCAAACTTTTCAAAATCTTTTGTAAAAAAACTTTAACTTGTAAAACGCCACGTGGTATATCGATTTGTGACGTGGCTTTGACTAAATTAATTTCGTTTCGTACAAACGACACGTTAGAAAATAAATAATAAAAAATACATATATCTATATATATAGAGATATACACATATATATAAATCAAAATTTATATATACACATGTACGTGTGTATGTATATATTCGTGTATATATATGTGTACATATTTTTTTTTATATTTTCTGACATGATTTGCATGGATAAAATCAAAATCGATCAAAGATATTTGTCACCGAAATATTTGATCAAATTGGTTAACGGTTTAATTTGTGAGCAGTTTATAGGTTTAAGGTTTTTCATAGAACATTTCAATTTAATTAGTTGAGGATATTTGTCGAACTTTCAAAAGTTTTTTTCTTATACGTTTTAATTTTAATAAGTTCGATTTCTCTTTGAAAATTTTCCTACAATTAAATATAGAATAAATATATGAACAATCAATTATATGTAAATGCAAAAGAAATGACGTGTAATACTAATATATATATATATATATATATAGAGTTAAAATTCTTCCTTTTAACGTTGTTTAAAATAATAAAATTAATTAATTTGAAAGTAACACATCCAGGAAGCTGTGTTCGTGTATAATAAAGGTTTCTATGTGAGCCCATGGACGGATATTATTTCGGCAGAAAACATTATGGTAAAGCCCAATAAACAATGTGCTCATTCCACGACGCCGTATAAATATGAAACATTTTGTGACAATTGTTTTTTTTTTCTAAAGAAGTCATAAGGGCTTGTAGAGAAACAGAAAACCCTAAAAAATGAAAGGATTTTGGTTAGTTTTTTTTTTATAAAAAATTTTCAATTTGATTTCACTCGAAAATTATATCACTAAGTGATTTATCATAAAATCTAACATTCTTATCAAATCAGTGATTGTTAGTTTCAGATTTGGTTTATTCGATTTCAAAATAATATCTAATTTTCAATATCGACATTACAACAATTTATCATACTCATATGATACATCATCAATCACCTAAGATTTAATAATATTAAATAACAAAAATAACAAAGAACTATTAAAAATTATAATAATAATAAATAAAACAAAATAATAATTACATATATACACATATACATACATATATACATATATTTATACACACATATATACATATATGTGTATATATGTATATATACACGTATACATGCATATATGTATATATACACGTATACATACATATATGTATGTATATATATATGAGTATATATATGTATGTGCATATAAATGTATATATATGTATGTATATATAAATTTTATTATTTTATTTTATTTTTTTATTAATGTTATTGTAATTTGTTAATAATTTTTTGTTATTTTTATTATTTAGTATTATTAAATCTTAAGTGGCTTCAAACAGGATAAAATTATTGCAAAAGTCAATTTTTCATCTAGATATTTCTTTGTTAATTTTTTTAAAATATAAGTATTTATTATTAGATATAACGAATATAGAATTTAATAAAATAAACAAAAAATATAGCGTTAAAATTGCGATGAAAAAAAATACAGAATTTTAATAGAATTTGCGTATTTATTATATATTCTTTAGATTCGAAGAATTAACAAAACTAATAATATTATAATTTCATTTATTTTTTATATTTTAGATATTTATATTAATTAAATAAAATATTTTAAAATTTTATTTTCTACAATATTTATTAAATAATGAAAATCCAACAATTCTACATATTTTTTTAATTATGACATTAGAATATATACGATTCAATATCAAAAGATTCTCTAAATCTGACTTTTGGTCCCCTATATTGAAAATTTTAGAACTTTCATAACTCCTAATATCCCTCTTAAGTTAAAACGTGAAGATCGTGAAACGTTGAATTTATCGAAAATCGTTGATTTTTTCAATATTCAACATAAAATATTACAATATTTATAGATATAAAATAAAATTTTACAATGATTTATTTAATTAATATAAATATATAAAATATAGAAACAAAATTAAATCAAAAAAGTATATAATCTTTTTAAACGAAGGACTATTACAGTGATATTATCAAATCAAGAAGATAATATTGATTATATTTAGGATATTTATGTATGTGATATTTAGTTTACTTTTTCTATTTTCCATTATTATGTATAAATACATTTGTTTTGGTTATTGAAACACAACGACTCTTCCACAAACTTTGTCACTTTATAGAAAATAAATCCAAGGTGGACGTACACATTCCTCACTCTCACCATCGCTTTAAATTGTAACAGTACTACAATAATGGTAATGTATAAATATTAAATATTATATACATATGTATGTATAAATTTGTCTCTTTAAATATTGATATATATATACACACACTATGATCCCTAGGACCCTAGGTGAAGGTGAGCCTAATTCTATTCTTGTGATAACAGTTTTTAAAATAATATTTTGGTAGAACGGGTTTCTAATTCTTTATAGTTGATGAGTTCTACGAAACTTACCAAGATGAAGAAAAAGGTAATTTAAATTGCGTGTAAAAAAAATTAATTTTAATGGTCAAAATAACAATAACAATAATAATAATAATAATAATAATAATAATAATACACACAATTAATGAAATGAGCACCACCAAGCTCAATGCAAATCTGGCATCCACTTTACGAAAACTTTATGAATATTATGATTGATGAAACATGTTTTGTCGTGTATTATATATATATAATATATATATATATATCCACTATGGGTACTGTTTTATAGTATATGCTTTTTGATATTATATGGTGCTGGTGCTGCACATCCTCATCCACTCGCGAAGACACGGAGGTGGGGATTAAATGGGCGACTATATTTACTTTCTTATATATTTTTAAAATTGTATATATACGAAATAACAAATCCAAGCATATACTGTAGTGATTCAGTCGCTAATCTTTTTATCCATAATATATATACATATAATACCCGACAAATTAATTGTTAATTATTGGTCGTTCAACTAAGGAGTTTGGTCCAATTTTTTTGACCCAATTATGTGAATGTGAACGGATAGTCCACTTGTCATTCTTTATTTTCCAATTTCAATTTTTATAATTTATTTACGGGGAACTTTGACAAGAATTTAATAACGTTAAAGTATTATAATTTGATGATAAATCTTTTTTTAACTCATAGATAAAAAGTTCTGAAATTGTGGATTCTTGCATAAATACAATATGGAACTAATTGATTAGGTTACAGGCGGTCGAAGTATATATAAAATTTATGTAAAATAATTGAATTTAGTGTGGAAATATTTCAGAAATCTACGTGAATTTAGAAGGATGTGAAAGCAAAAGCATAGGATTCCAAATCCAAAGAGCTCATTCTCACATGTGGAGGGTTTCATGCAGGAGATACGTACACGTTTCGCTAATGGAATTTATTTTTTTCCTACATTATCCACATTTGGAATTTATTTTGTAGAAAAGTCGTTTTCAAATTACAAAAGTAACATTATCTAACTAGAAATGAACATTGATAATTGGGTAAATTGCCAAAAAAAATCTCTGTATTTTTTTTTGTCGCAGTTTAAATTCTATATTTTTTTTAATTCTAAAAAAACTTAAATAATTAAATTATTTAAGAATATTCTCATACTTTTAAATTTTTTACCAAAATAACCGTGTGAAATAACGTTTAAGTAGACAAATGGAAACGAAAAAAAATTCTAAACCACCTTTCACGTCAATGTCCATCAATATTAAAAATATTAAAAAATAAATATATACAATATAGATATATGCATATTACATAAATACATTAATAATAAAACAATGATTAAATAATAAAAAAATAAATAAATATTCATACATACATACATAATACATATATATACATAATACATACATACACATATACATATTACATACATACACACAAATATTTCCATATAGGAAAACTCGAGCTTCTCCTTTAAAATTGTGCGTCTTATTTTTTATATTTTTAATTCTCATTAAAAATCATAAATACTAAAAATATTTTTAAAAATGTTATGGATCTTGCTTTTTGGGTTAAAAGATACTTGTTGCGGCTAAGTGTTTGGATGTTGACATGCATGTGTCACTGCTACGCATGAACATGCAATAGTAAGGATGACAGATAGGACACGATTACGAGAAAAGGAAAGTCGTTATATGGAAAATTGTTCTTCTTTTTTTTTTTTTGTTAACAGTGGAAAATTATTCTAATTTTATAAGAAGACAAAAAGTGAACCTTGAAATCGATTTTTCCTCTAAAAAATGGAGTAATCTTTGAAGCGAATTTTTTTTTTTTAATCATTTCGTGCGCTGATCTAGGAATAAATTGAGGATTAATTTGAATATGCAAAATTTAAAAGTATCTGTTCATAACTAAATGTCGTTTAGTACACCTTATAATCAATCCAAAATCTACAAGATTTTGGTATACAATCAATAGCAAATTCAAATACAATTTTCTTTCATAAAAAAAAGAAGCATTTTCTTATAGGATTTTTTGTGTTACAATAAAATCCGTATCCGAATATTTCTTTGATAATTTTTTTTATATTGACGGAATTTGATATTGGTAGAAAAATATTTATGATAAATGGTTCTTGGTGATAGAGAATCAAGTTACCATTTTCCCATGAAACTAAAATCAATAAAAGATTATTTAATTCTAGATTCTTGAGTCTTTAAATTTACCCCACAATTTTTAAGAGAAAGAAGAATTCATGTTAAAAGTAAAAGAAAAGCAACAAAAAATAATGGGAGGAAAAAAAGAGGAGAAACCTTTATATGGTGAGCTATATATTGATTGATAATTTATAAATTGACTACTTTTAAAAAAGACAAAAAAAAAAAAAAGAATTTCACAGGAAGTAAGTGCCAAAGAAAGTGTACTTTGTTAAATTCTTTACCAGATCAAGAAAAAAATCCAACACGAAAATAAATAATAATAAAATATTCACTGTATTTAATACTATACTATTAAAACTAAAACTGTACATGAACATAGAACTTCCACCCGTCATTACTATTTACTACCCTTAATTAGCTTCTTAACACCAATAAAACTAACCACAAAACCAAAATCAAATAAACTTTGGATTAATGTCAAAATCTAAAAAAACTAAACCCTAAATTCAAAGTAGAAAATCAACTAAACCCTTTTTCTAGTTCATATATATGTGAAATTTGACTAACTTCAAAGATCGAAGCGTAGCAGAGATTGGATGTTAAGAATGTTGCCCTAAGTGTCTGATGTGCGAAGAGACATGGAACTTGTCGGATTACTTTAACATACGAACTATCGAAAGTAACTAGCTAAGCTCTTTGGATGAAGGCCGTCTCAAGATCCGGCGGAGAGAAGAACTCACGAGCGCCGCCGTAACTGCATTTCAACGTCGGCTTTCGCTTCTTTGGAGGCGGAGGACACGTCGGAACCACCGGAATTCTGACAGAAACCGCTGTCGGAGTAGTCGGAAACTCAACCTCCTCATCCTCCGCTTCCTCGGGTTTGGTGACTGGATTTGCTCGTATAGGCTTCAGCGGTGCACGAATTGAAATTCCGGCGATGACCCATTCTTTTCCGTCGCCGGTTTCGCGTATTTCGCCGTCGAATTTTTTTTGTTTGCCGGAAAATCCCATAGGTTTATGAGCTTTTTGTGCTGTAAATGTAGCTTTTTTGGAGGAAAAACAAGGTCGTTGAAGATGAAAAAGAATCAAAGTTACGATCTTTCTTTGTGGGTTTTATTAGTCTGGGAACTGGAAAGTGTTTAACTTTTTGTTTGTGAGAGAGAGAAAGTTAAAGGAGACATGTAATTGTGGGTACGTTTATATAGTCAACCAAGAACTGACGACAAGACATCCGATCATATTCAGTTTGGTAATATTAAAATTCCTTATCTTTTAAATGCTTAGTTCATTCCCATGAGAGTAAAATTACAGTATCTTTTCTAGATAAATAAAAATATAATGCTGTCATTAAGTTGTTTGTGTGTGTATGTGTGTGTATATATATTTATTATATGTTTAAAAAAGTGCGTGTATTAATTTTGAGTTTTCTATATTATTATGTATATATTATATTATAGTAATTGTTGTTGAAATCGAAGCAGTGTTTCCATAGGTAAATTAATGTAACAAAATGTTCTAGAAGGCTAGATATTCAAAATCCATAATGCTAAACCCTAAATTCAAAATGAAAGTGTTACTTTACCAATTTCACACAAAAAAATGTGTAATTTTGCTAATTTTCCCTTAAACAAAGCATGTCAAAGCAAATGAAAGCTAGAGTGAATATATATATGCGTATATGTATTTCTCTATGTTGTGTAACAGCTCCTCATTTGATCAATCAATTTGTACACGTGTAACTATATTCGTGAATATACTTAAAAAAAGTGTAAACCGTAAACTATACTATCACACAAAACACAACCACGTGTGTGTGTATACATATAATTGAACCAAAACCATGGGTTCTTCAAAGATATATACAGTTCCGCAGGCTTAGTTCCGGAAAATTCAAGACCGGTTTTTGTATTCAAATTCTGTTACTTATATATATATATATATATATATATATATATATATATATATAGAATTTACATTTCATAAAAAAAAATTATACCACGAAAAATATGCATTAACCATGCACATGATTCAAAACTATTGAAAACAAACTCATAAATGTATGTATATATATATATATATATATATGACATGGCATCGAGTGGTGGTTAAATGTCAATTTGTCCGGTTTAGTTTTGTTGCTGGTTTGATTTTTATCGATGATCTAAGTGATGAATAAAGTGGGAACAGAGAGATATTTATAGAGAGAAAGTGTTGATGAGGGAGAGGGAAAGTTTGTTAATTCATTTCTGAACGTACGGCAGCTTAAATACAACTTGAACATATACGTGTGTTTATACTCAAATACAGGACCTTCTCACAAAATTTGGAGATCTTATACATATTATAAATTTTAGATTAATAAAAAATTATTAATTAATATATTAAATAATAATAATAAAATATAATTAAAAAAATAAATATTACATTATTTTCAAAAACATTTAAAAATGATACAAACACATTTAATATAACAAAATATACAAATGAACTAAGTTAATATAAAGTATTAAACATTCATTTAAACAAGACCGTTCTTCTAGCTTTATTTGTAGTAAATTTATCAACTAAATTTTCATAATCAATTTTTTCTAAAAAATTGTTCTCTATTGCGAGTATAATCATAGTCCATTGAGCTTTTCTTGAGACATTGTTCAATGCAAATAAGATTTCAATAATTTCAACTTTGAAAAACTTCTATCTGCAGATGCAACAGTAACATGAATAATTAATAAAATTCTATAAGCAATCATTGTATTAGGAAAACAATCCATACGTTTCAAAAAATTCAAAATATCAATAGGTTTCATCATTTCTTTAGGTAAAACTCTTCTCAATAATTTTAATTTCATATATAATTTATTTCCATCAACATTAGATTGTTCATTTTTTCTAAGAACATTTTCAAATGTATCACAACATTTTAAATTAGTATCATTCAAAAAATGCAATTTTTCTGAAGTAAATAAAAAATCAAAAACATTTTCGTATTCTTAATATTGTTCAAACCTCATATTAAATGAACTAAGTATCTGATCAATAATATATAAAAAGTAATATTCTAAATAGTTCTTGAAGAGAAAATGAATTACTAGAAGATGCATCATCTAAATTCTCATCAAAAAAAAAATTTCTTCGAATTTTACATCTTTTTTTAAATACATGATCAATCTATCTCTGTAGCGATCGATTTAGCAATTTCTAAAGCATTAGAAAAACCAATTTCTTTATATTTTTCAAAGGAAAAAAACAAACCCTTTAACTTTTGAATAACAACATCAATATGCGAATATGCTTGTAAATGATTACTAACCAAATTATCTGCATATAGTATTTCAAACAAAATAACTATTGTTATAAAAAATTCAAAATCACCAAGCTCATTTGTCGCTAATGATTTAACTTCACTTCTTATTTTAGAATCATTATCAATTTCAGATATTTCTTATAGAGTTTTTTGTTTCTGTAAAATTTGAAATCTAATCACTTTAATATTTTCAACACGACTTTTCCAACGAGTAGATAATAATAGTTTTAGAGACAATACTTTTACATTATCTTTCAAAATTTGCCACCATTTAGTAGAATTAGAAAAAATTGTATATATCATTTGTACAACTCCAAAAAAAATCCTTAGATTTATCACATGTGTTAGTCATATCACATAATGCTAATAGAGTATGAGAACCACAAGGAGTATAAAAGGCCCTAGAATTAACATCTAAAAGTTTTTTTGTACACCTTGATTTTTTCTTTCATATTTGATCTATTGTCATAAACTTGTCCTCTTATATTATCTATATCAAGATCAAGTGATTTTAGTTCATTTTTAACACATCAAAAATCTCTTGTCCAGTTGTACCATTCACATAAACGATTGTTCAATCTTAACAGGATCATAAGAGATATTTGTTGAGATATACCGGATTTTGAAGAATATTACGAGATATATCGAATAATGAAGATCTTATCAAATCCGGAATATATATATTTAGAAATATTTATTATTATATCTACTTTATTTATTCAATGTAAGACTCTCATCTATTTATATATTATTTTGATTATCAATAAAACATATCATTCTGCAAATTTCTACAATATTCACATATTGATTATCAAAGATATTTGTTCTTGGTGGTTACTATCTAGAGTACAGTCAAGTATAACAAAAAAATATTTTGCTTGCTTTACATTTCTAATGATCTCATTTTTAATTGTAGAAGCAAGTAAAAGAACTGGTTCATTTTTAAATATTATGACCAAGATAATGATGATGAATTTTATCATTTGTAATATGTCTCAAATGTTCCTGAATAATTGGATCAAAATCTGCCAATATTTCAATCAAACTCAAAAATTTATTTTCAAATAATCTTCTATTTGTTCCACGAAATGGTAAATTATGTTTTGAAAGAAATTTTAAAATTGAAATAATTTTAAACATGATATTTTTTCAATGATCTTTTTCTTTCATAAGTTGTATATAAGCTATTTTATCAATAATTTGATTTTAAAAAAATTTCTTAAACGCAAATCATACCAAGTGACTATGTTTTTTATATGTTCCGCACTCATTTCATGTTCTTTAAGTCTAAAACTAAGATGTATCCAATCTCCAAAACCTTCATTTGCTAATTGGCCATTTCCAATATTTTTTTAAAATATCTTACAACAAAAACAAAATATTTTATCGAGTTCTTTCGAATAAACAATCTAATTTCTATCACATTTTTCACCATTTGATAAAATTCTAGTATAATATGTTGATAAAAATCGCCTAGAAAATTTATCTTTTTTACCTTTTTCAATATTCATATCTCGTTTAGGACCACTTTCTACTAAAATATCAATCATTTTAGAATCAAGATTATTCTAATTTTTTTAAAATATCATGTATATTAGTTTCATAAGAAAATTTTTCTTCGTTTTGTAAATTAGCACTATTATCAATAATCCCAATATCATCATTTTCATTCATATCTATTATATTATTTGTAATCTTATCTTCATTTTTTACTAAGAGTTTGTGGTTCTTTTATAACAAATTGATCTAAAGCTCCTTTTTGAGATTGAATTAATTCTTCAATTCTTTTTTTTGTTTTTTACGTTTTTCAAATCCAAAATCATGTTTTCTAATTTTGGAAGACATGTTTAAATTTAAATACTTAATAAAATAAATAAGACAAATCTAAGAAAAAACTTGGAAATTATAAATTCTGTTTGGTATCCCAATTTGTTCTTTCCACAATCAAACCTGAAAATAAATAACAATATTATTAGCATTTAATAATATAAACAAAATCATCACATAAATAACAATTGAAATAAAAATAGAAAATTTAAAAGTACCTTAATGTTACATGTTATTCTCTTGACAACAAATAAAAAATGATCTTTGAGTTTTTAAGAACAAAATAAATGAAGAGTAATTGAAAGCTAAATGGATATCTCAAAATGTAATGATAAATGATTATAATCTTGCATTTTTATTGAACAAGTTGTTAACGTTAATAAATTATTTAATATTTTTATTTTAAAATTTGTAATGATTAGTTTTAATAAATGCTTTACTGAAGTGACGATTCGTAATTGTTAATAATTTATTTAATTAAAATAGTTAACGGAAAAAAAGTTGTTATTTTTCCATTAATAATTACATTTAATAATATATATTATTAATATTTTTAAAATTAAGTTGGGTCTCCCAAATTTTGGGGCTCTGTACAGTCGCACCTATTGAACACGTTAAGAGACGACATTGCTTAAATATGTTGGGGAACAGTTGTTAACGACGACAAAACTTCGGTAATTCGAACGATTCCGATAAGTACCTACAATAAAAGATTATTGTCAAGTCCTGTGAAATACAGTTTTCTTAAGTTCGATTTCCATGCCACCTCTAAAACATCGAGGTTATTAGAGTACGGTGAACTTTCAGGATATAACGACTGCGTATTCTGGAGAAGTTTTCCAGAATACCAAGCGAACTCAGAGAGAGATATGAGAAGAGATGTGAATGCCCAATGTTTTGTTTTCTTGTGGTGTGTGGTGTATAAAATGATCTAACCAAGACCTCTATTTATACTAGTGGATGAAATATCTCACATTAATGTGTAGAATCAATCATATTCCAATTTGATATTATTCTGATTGATATTTACCATAATCAATGAATTTTCTGCAGATTTTATTACGATTTGATTTTGCAATCAATGAAGAATATTTTCTCATTAATATGCAGCTTTTCCATCAAAGTTTCTAGAAACTTCCATGGACCGGGTTTTTCACGAAAAAGGCCCGTTTTGATCCTATCAAATAAACTCAAATCCAACAAAATACACGCGTGTATAAAGAAGGTGTAAAAACTATATATTTAATATGCCTGCCGAATAAATAAACTTAACAAATGTGGCATCTGAAACAAATATTGAAACAACGAAAATTGTAAAGCTTTTGTGAACAAATCTGCTAATTGATTCTAAGTCTTAACGTGAAAAGGTTTAATTAGGCCGTTTTACAGTTTCTCTCCCACCAAATGAAAATCAAGTTCTATATGCTTTGTCTTTTTATGTTCTATATGCTTTGCCTTGTCATGAAAAATAGAATTTTATACAAGATAATGTAGATTTGTTATCATAATAGAGATTAAGTTGAGTTGAAAAGGAACCTTCAAATCTATCAAAAGATGATTTAGCTATATAATTTTCACAAATTGTGTTGGCAAGAGCATGATACTCTACTTGTGTAATACCTTCGAAACTGTATTTTACTTCTTTACCTTCCAAAAAATCAACAATATTCCAAGAAAAATGCATAAGTTTATAACAAATCCTCCTCGAATCAAGATACGTTGCCTGGTCATTATCTCCAAAATCATACAATCTTTATTCTAAACCAATTGAGTAAAATAGTCCTTAAATTTTAATTTTTTAGATATATGACTCACTACTAGAAAACATTGAAAAAATGAGACAAAATTTGCATCATTAAAGTGGTGACATATTAGTGACGAATAAAAATGAGACAAAGTTTGCATCATTAAAATGGTGACGCAAAAGTGGCAAAATATTTTTGTCACTAATACGTCACTAAATAGTGACGTAATGGTTGCGTCATTAAAAAAGGTGACGCACGAGCGAAGTAAATGGTTGTGTTATAACATATCCATTTATTTGAATTGTTCTAACTATAAGGACAAACACAACCATTCGAATTGTTCTAACACATCAAGTCCAAAGAAGTTTGGCAACGTGCTATGATGGATGAGATTTCAGCCCTCGAAAAGAACAAAACATGGGATATCACGACATTACCACCGGGAAAGCAAGTCGTAGGCTGTAAATGAGTATATAAAATTAAACACCTCAACAACGGCATGATCGATCGATACAAAGCTCGCCTCGTCGCCAAGGGTTATACTCAAACATACGGGAAAGACTACACTGAAACCTTCGCCCCAGTTGCCAAACTCGCTACGGTACGTATTCTCATTTCTTTGGTTATAAATCTTTAATGGCAATTATGGCAGATGGACGTCAAGATCGTCTTTCTACAAGGCGATCTCGATGAGGAAATCTTCATGAAGCCACCTCCGGGATACAACAAGACGAAATCTAGTGAAGTTTGCCGTCTCTATAAGTTGATTTAGGGTTTAAACAATCACCTCGCGCATGGTATCATAAATTTTATCAAGCTCTGATCGCTCGGGGATTTACAAGAAGCGACTCAGATCACTCACTTTTCACTATGCTAAGTGACTCAGGTATTATCGTTCTTTTGGTCTATGTTGATGATATCGTCCTTTCAGGTAGTGATGTTGATGGAATAAAAGCAACAAAACAATATTTACAACAAGTATTTGAGATTACTGATTTAGGTTCACTTAAATATTTTCTTGGCATTGAAGTAACTCACACTACTAACGGTTTGTTTTTGTCCCAAAGGAAATATATTCTTGATTTGTTACGAGATACATGTAAGCTTGGAGCTAAACCGGTCCACATACCAATAGAGGAGCATTTCAAAGATCGAAAGGAGGTTGAACCATTTCATGACCCGGAACAATATCGCCGTATAGTAGGTAAGTTAATCTATCTTACTATCACTCGCCCTGATATAAGTTTTGTTGTTCACCAGGTCAGCCAATGGATGCACGTCCCAGAAATGGATCACTGACATATGGTGGATCATATCTTGAAATATCTTAAATTAAAGGGACCCCGAACAAGGGAATGCAAATGAAAAATAATCGGCACACTCGTATCATGACATACTGTGATGCGGATTGGCCGGAGATAGATTAGATCGAAAATCAACGATGGGGTTCTGCACATTCGTCGGAGGAAACCTTGTCACATGGTGTAGCAAGAAGCAAATCGTAGTAGCTCGCTCAAGCGTAGATGCCGAATATCGCGCCATGGCAAACACAACAAGTGAAGTCGTGTGGCTCCAACAACTTCTTCGTGACATTGGCATCGAGAATACGCAGCCCACTCCCTTACACTGCGACAATCAAGTCGCGTTGCATATTGTCGCCAACTCTATCTTTCACGAACACACAAAGCATATATTGAAGTCGGTTGCCACTTTATTCGCGAGAAGATACAGTTAGGAGTCATCGCACCAATGTACACGAGAAGCCAAGACCAATTAGTCGACGTCTTAACCAAGGCAACTAGCTCCCATGTCCTTCGCCATTGTCTCTCCAAGATTGGTCTCGTCGAAATCGACACACCAATCTTGAGGGAGAATATCGGAGAACAATATACACTTGGTAACTTAGGTGATACGACACACTCGGACGATGGTGATACAACATATGATGGTGATTTGGAGGACACTCATTATCAGCAACAAATCAACGTAATACATGTAAATAAATCCTCAACGTCAACATCTTCCAAATCAGGAAATTCCCAAGACTGAAGATCAACGCAATTGTAATCTTTCCATTTGTTAAGTTTGACATATTTCCTTTCCATGTATATTTGTGCATAGCCGTTTACTTTTTGTGCATATATTCTGTAAAAATCACAAAGAAAATACACAAGAAAGAGTATGTTCTTTTTTAGAAACTCATCTTCTACCCTAGATTGTTCTAGCCTCCTTTAAGTACAAGATCAATCAGTTCTTTTGTTTCGTCCGCTCTCTAAACAAAAATATCATAGATTTCTACACAACTAACCCCAATATCTGGAGATAACCTTTAAAACAACTAAAGGTATCATCTGATTCCGCCTTGTGATTCGAATTGGGATCTCTAGGATATGTAAGATCCCGAACCAACTTCTACAATTAGAGTTACAAAACTCGATCATCACAAGTGGATTTTTTTCGTGCTCTTTGACGACGTAAAAAAAAAATTATTTTAACCAAAGTTTAATCGATCAAAGGGTATGGATCTATGGCTAAATTTACTTCCAACAATAGAGAAACACTGTCGATATATATATACACATATACATATAGAAACACGATTTAGACCTATTCTTGTAGCATTTTGTTGACTACGAATACAATATTGAAATATATTCGCAGGAATATTGTTAGTCTTGAATTTGTCTTCTTTACCTAAACACATCTATGTTTCATCATGCGTTTTTATTTCGCGCGCGTGATAAATGCCTTGCCACTTGTTAGGTCCATATTTGTACATCTCAACCAAACCGGTTTAAACCGTTCAATCTCAGTTACTTGGTGCAATCAATCCGGTTCACTTTTCTGTAAACCGAACGATACTACTCATCCATAATGACTGAAACTTAGAACATAACCCAGCAGAATTGTTTACTTCGTTTCGGATTTGTGTTTGGTTAGAAATTTGGTTTGCGTTGACCTAACTTTAGCTAAACCGGACCGAAATCAAACCTAACGGAGGCTCGAAGATAAAACGTGTCATGTTTGGCGGATAGGGGTATTTTGGTAAATTTATGTGACGTCATGTCAGATGTCATTTCCATCATAAGGCGGAAAGGTCGGATTTATAGTATGACGATATCCATCGTGAAAATCGAGCTCTTGATCCTCGGAAATGGCGGCTTCTTCTCCGGCCACTCCAACCGCCGGGAAATCTCTCTCTCTACCACCCCGCTGCTTATCTTCCTCTTTGTTTTCGTCTTCTTCTTCTCTGCATTTCCTCAATCCCAAATCTACGACCGATGTTGTCCGCTCGGTGAGGTGCAGTGTCAGAAGCTTCGAGAGCCAATCGGCGAATCGAGCTCTCGATTTCCTCTCCAATGGCGATCCGATCAGCGTGATTCATCCGAATTCTGCATCCTCTAATTCCGCCTCTCTGTCCATGGCGGCTGCGTCCTCGTCGGAATCCGCCACGAAGTGCGTGAAACGAGTTTGCCTCTTCTACTGCGACGAGACTAAGGATCTCGCCGAGAGAATCGCTGCCCAGTCCGATTTCATTGAGCTACGACGCATCAATTGGAAGTAAAGTTCCTCGTTGTCTCTCTTTCTATTTGGTGAATCATGAACTTTTGACTTTGATGTTCATATGATTCACTGAAATCAGTATTGAATGATCGCAGAATCTTAGGTTTGATTCAGAAATCTGTTTTTTGTTTACTTTTTTCAGTTCTGTAGGAAGCATTTGGAAATTTCAAAGTTTATTTTATTTGTGTTTGGTTCCATGGCCTATCTCTAGTAGTACTAAATCATATATGAAATTCTAAATTTAGGTTATGAGCTCAGGAGGATAACTTGGATGTATATGAATAATTGGTTATGCTTAATTTCTTGATCAGGGAGTAAGAACAATGGATATTGTTTGTAGGAAATTTGAAGATGGATTTCCCAATTTGTTCATACACAATGCACAAGGCATTCGTGGACAACACGTCGCCTTCCTGGCTTCGTTTAGTTCACCCGCCGTGATCTTTGAACAGCTCTCGGTTATCTATGCATTGCCTAAGCTCTTCCTTTCTTCGTTCACACTCGTTCTTCCGTTCTTCCCAACCGGAACTTCGGAGAGAATGGAAGATGAAGGAGATGTCGCCACCGCATTCACTCTTGCAAGGATCCTTTCAAACATACCTATTTCAAGAGGAGGTCCTACTAGCTTAGTGACCTTTGATATACATGCTTTGCAGGTTTATCATCCAGTGCCTGTCTTTGTTTTTAGTTCTGTGTTTTTATTGCTGCATTTTTTATGATTTCCTCGAGCTTTCGTTTTGTTCTTGGTTTTGATTTTAGGAAAGGTTCTACTTTGGCGATAATATACTGCCGTGCTTCGAAAGCGGTATACCATTGCTTAAAAACAGACTCCAGCAACTACCCGATTCTGATAATGTGAGTCGTCTTTTGTCCGTTTCCATCAGAGATCAGAATGTTTGAAAGAAAAGTTTTTCTGGGACTCTTTAGAATACATATTTGTTCAAAATTTCATCTGTGAAGATCCTTTTTTGTATTTGTTCAGATATCTATAGCATTCCCGGATGACGGTGCATGGAAACGTTTTCATAAACAACTCCAACATTTCCCCACGGTATTATATTTTCTATGCTTGGTCAGTTTCACTCCAGAATAGGTCACCCGGGAATCATACTTGTACCATATGAAAGTAACTGGTAAACACGGTATGACGTCTCTTTGGTTTGCCGTTAGAATTGTTAAACAAATACATTCACATCACACTCAGAGGTTGCACTTGCACCACATCCAGTGAGTTGTTAAGGACCACAAGGTGGATTAGATCAAGCTTTTATGCAATCTGGGTTTTTTTGTTTCAGGTTTTTGTTTGCCGATACAGATTCTTCGTCCTCATCTTTTTAGCTGACCCATATTCCTATCTCAAGGGCAGAAAATTCTGTTTACTGCCTGACCTAACATTCAGTTCATAACTTTTTGTATGCAGATTGTTTGCAATAAAGTTAGGATAGGAGATAAGCGAATAGTCCGCGTTAAAGAGGGAGACGCCGAAGGACGTCATGTCGTGATTGTCGACGATTTGGTTCAGTCGGGCGGAACGCTACTCGAATGCCAGGTCCTCATTCCAACTCTAACCATCGTTATATCTAGGTGTGGGTATTTTAATTGTCCGTTCGGGTTTTTTCGGTTATTTTTATATTCCTTTCGGTTTTGTTTTTTTGGTTTAAAAAAATCAGAACCATTTGGTTTCTATATCATGTTCGATTCGGTTATGGTTTGGTATCAATCGGTTTAGACCGGTTCGATTTATGCATAACGAAACCGAAAAATCGATCCATTCATCGAGTAACCTAAGCCCTTACGTATTCTTCCCCATACTTGTGTTTTTTTTTAATTCAATCAGAAAGTATTAGCTGCACATGGAGCCGCGAGAATAAGCGCGTACGTAACGCACGGGATATTCCCAAAGAGTTCATGGAAACGTTTCAAGCATGCGAATGGAGGTGTCATCATAATAAATATAGTTTTACCATAAGCATCCGTCCATCCATCCATCCAACTCCGAGCGTATGTTTTGAGATTTGGATCTTTTCGTCTGGTGCAGGGGATCCGGCCGAAGGGCTTACGTATTTCTGGATAACGGATTCGTGCGCGTTAACCGTGAAGGAAGTGATGAACAAACCTCCTTTCGAAGTTCTCACCCTCGCTGGATCCATCGCTTCCGCCTTGCAGGTCTAACCTTCATTGTTATTGTTTTTCCCATTTCTATTTCCTTTTTCGAATTTTGATTTCACGTGCCATTTGAATCCTTCTTGTACAGTTCGAAAGCCTCACTGTTCTTGGCATAAATATTATCACTGTTCTGTGTTCGGGTTGTACACTTTAAAATAAGATCTCCACACTCTTATCCTTGTAGCGTAATTGTAACTTTTTTTTTGTATCGGATTGTTAAGTATTTATCACATATAATAAGCAAACCGAAATTCAAAAATTGAACCAAGAACACACACACACACACACACACATATATATATATATATATATATATATATATATCTAATGTATGTATTTCTCATATTTGAGAGATTTACACCAAAAATCTGTTTAATAAACGCACCAAACTGTATCAGACCCTTCAATACATATAGCTAAAAGCAAAAGCAAGAAACCCTTCGCGAAATTGAATGCATTGCACGCCAGCAAATCTCTTCTAAATTCAGTTATCTACTCAGGGATGTATACGATAATATTTCGAAATCTTATGTTTAATAGGGGATATTACAGAAATGCCTTTAAATGACACCAGTCACTTTAAGTAGTACCCTTGAGATTTGAAGGTTTTAAAAAAAATTGAAAAACGCTGAAAAGACATTAACACCATTAATGAATAGGCCACGTGTCAAGATCAGAACGAAGAATCTATGAAGAAAGAAAAAAAAGAAAGAAAACATTGTTATCATTAAAAAAAAAAAAGGACACATGTCAAAATCTGAGTAGATAAAAAAAGGAAGGAGAAATAAAACTTTTTTTTAAAACTCTCCAGCTTCTTCTTCATTTTCTTCTGTAATTTCTTCTTCGGTAAATTTTTTTCTACAATTTCTCTCTAATGGTACGATTTATTTGGTGATTTCTTGTACGATTTCTTCTTGTAAAACCGTCTTCACTTCAAAATAGCTTCGTCTTCATTGTTTCCGATTTCTTTTGCGTATTCATTTGAATTCACCAAGAAATGTGGATATTTTTTTAGAATCTTATGTGTATGCATCTAGGTAAACAATAAAAGAAGATAAAACATATCAAATTGATCATATTATTCGAGTTGTATAGATAAATAATTAGGATTTCAGTTAGAAAATGAGAAACAATATTTTTCACAGAAGACGAGTCATATGGAAGAAGTTAAATGGTCATACTAGTCATACTAGTCACATTTGAATGGTGTGACCAGTTTGACTAGTCTGATAAATCTGGTTAAACGGGTCACATTCGTCAAATGCTCATATCAGTGAAGTGGTCACACCCTTCAACTGGTTATTCTAGTGAAATGGACACACAATTAGACTAATCAAACTGGTCAAGAAGTTAAGTGGTCATACTAATAATATTGGTCGACTTGAATTGTGTGATTAGTTTGACTAATCTGATAAAAGTGGTCAAAAGGGTCATATTAGTGAAATGGTCACATGATCACATTAGTCAAACTGGTTAAAAAGTCACGTGGTCATACTAGTTACACTGATCGCATTTGAAGGGCATAACCAGTTTGACGAGTTTGACTAGTGTGATAAAATTAGTCAAACTAGTCACACTAGTCAAACAAAACTAACAATGAGTGTTTAATTTATTTTTGTAGGTTCTATTTGTATATGATTTAAAGAACATTTATCAGTCTCTCAGTGATACTCTTTTTAATAAATTATACTTAATCATGTTTACTTTACGAGTATAATTTTAATCATATGTATTTAATTGGGTCAAAACTTTATACACCAAATTGAACCTTCAAAACTTAATTTAGATCAACTTTTTTTTTCATAAATCATCGCACCATCAAACTCGTCGCACCGTCAGACCCGTCAAGTGCACATACCAGTCAAATGGTTGTACGATTACACTAATCAAAGTGGTCATGAAGTTAAGTGGTTATACTAGTTACACACTCGTCGTACTTGAATAAACAGTCCATGTAACAATTTTCATTAGTAAAAAATATTCACAACTCTTTGAATTTAGCACTTTATTTTGTTTTACAATACATGTTCTCCCAAAAGAAACCCCAAAATTCTAGTACACTTTTTATAACACATTAGGTTAAGGTAGATTATATTATTTTCTAATATGATTTACGAATAATAAAAACACATACCAGCGAATTTATCATTTTCACACTATAAACATGTTAATAAATAGTCCATATAACAATTTTTACAAGTAAAAAATAATCGCAATTCTCTAAATTCAACATCTTATTTATTTTACAATGCATGTTCTCCCAAAAAAAATCCCAAAGTTTTAGTACACTTTTTGTAACACATTAGGTTAGGGTAGATTATATTATTTTCCAATATGATTTACGAATAAGTATTTATATATATATATATATATATCAATATGTATAGTAATTGTGACACCCGTAACCCCGTATCCCGCTTACAGGTTGTGCCACGTGGACAATAAAATCACAATCGGAAAATTTCGAAATATAAACTCGCGGGAAAGTTAAAACGATCCATTTTAAATATAATACAGCGGAAGACATTATAAAATACATCAATACGTTCGCACACGCTTGGAACGGTACCAGTACATAATACAAGTGGTGTGAAAACTATAACACAAAAAGTTCGAAGATCACCACTCTTTATTTTTGAAAACAGAATGCGTTAAAGATAATTATACATGATCAGGAAGTCTAGCTGTCACCGGGTCCCGTGTCTGCCTCAGTCACTGTTGCTGCTCACGACCTGAAACGTTGCATAACAACGTCCTAAGCTACGTGCTTAGGGAGGAATTCGGGTGTAACCCGAGATTTCTATTTTTATTGAAAACGGCCAAGCAATATAGTCAATAATATACATATACATGCGACGGGATATTTCAATAAAATCAATCATCATTGAATCAATCAGCATTCTCAAACAATGTTCGTCAATCGTCTCTACGTGTATATCACACGTAGGTAAATACAACAACTCGTTCATGCCTGTGTCGAACACGAGGCGCCACAGTCCAAGCAAAAATCGTTTGCGAGGACCTCAAGTGATCTTCATACTCCTCATCGGTCACCGATATCACGGCTCTCGGTACCGGTCATCCCATACCCACTCCAGACATCGATCCCCGATGCCGCCGACTGCCGGGCGAAGCAGCTCTATGCTAACTCCCCCTCGCCGACCATCCGCCTCGGAAAAATACTCATCAGACTCGAGCTCAAATCTTTCAGAGTATATCCGTACCACCTCGCCGGGGGACACACGCAACTACCCGGGTCTCAGGTTTATTTGCCAGTCAACGGGTGACACACGCAAACCCGAAGTCCGTTCCATGGCCAATGGAACGTTGGCGCGGTTGCCAAAGAACCGTACTTCCTCGTCAC
>NW_010965019.1:2428023-2432904 GCF_000463585.1 Tarenaya hassleriana
GGAATAAAATGTGCTGACTTGGTTAATCGATCAACGATTACCCAAATAGCGTTTTTTTTTTTGTCTGGGTCATTGGCAATCCAACGACAAAATCCATAGCAATAGAGTCCCACTTCCACTCTGGGATCTCTAATGGTTGTAGCTTTCCACCTGGCATCTGTCGTTCAGCCTTCACTTGCTGACACGTAAGACATCGAGCAACGAAATCCGCAACATCTTTCTTAATACCAGGCCATGTGTACCATTGTCGCAATCCCTGATACATTTTGCTGGCTCCAGGATGAATAGCCAATCTCGATTGATGAGCCTCACGTAGAATATTCTGTCTCAAATCACGATCGTCTGGTACACAAAGACGGTGATGAAGCCTCAAAGCACGCTTGTCATCTAATGTGTAACCCTTCTCCCTATATTTATCCATATCCTCAAGGACTCGTACTAGGTCTGGATCACTGCGTTGTCCCGAGATCACTCGTCCTCTTAAACTCGGAGCCTGATCCTCCCCAGAAATCACCATGTGTCCCAACATAGCTGACAGTTCTGCTATGTTCTCTCGTGACGATGATAGAACTCGTATAGTCGATAGGATTCTCTTTCGGCTCAAGGCGTCGGCAACTACGTTTGCCTTACCCGGATGGTATGCAATCTCCAAGTCATAATCAGCTATCAACTCGAGCCATCGTCGTTGTCGAAGATTCAAATCTTTCTGAGAGATCACATAGGTCAAACTCTTATGGTCCGTGTTAAGCTTAACCTTTTCACCGTATAAATAAGATCTCCAAATCTTCAATGCATGCACTACCGCAGCTAACTCGAGATCGTGCGTTGGATAATTTTCCTCGTGCTTTCGTAACTGTCTAGATGCATAGGCAATCACATGTCCCTCTTGCATCAATACACAACCTAGACCTTGTTTTGACGCATCTGTATACACATCATACTGCACACCTGGTCGTGGTAAAGCTAATATCGGTGCAGTTGTCAGTCGCTTCTTGAGTTCCATGAAACTCATCTCACACTCTGACGTCCACTCAAACCGCACATTTTTTCCCGTCAATTTCGTCATTGGTTTCGCCAATTTGGAAAAACCCTCCACGAATCGACGATAATAGCCTGCTAATCCTAGGAAACTCCGGATCTCCGTGGCATTAGCAGGCGTCTTCCACTCAATAACAGCTTCGATCTTTGCTGGGTCCACCTGAATTCCACGAGCGGAGACTACGTGTCCAAGAAAGCCAATCTCCTGTAACCAAAATGCACATTTGCTGAACTTGGCATACAGATGGTTATCCCTCAGACGTAGCAACACTTTCCGCAAGTGCTCTTCATGACTTTGTTGGTCTGGAGAATATATCAGAATGTCATCAATGAAGATAATGACGAATTCGTCCAGATAATCCATGAATATTCGGTTCATCAACTGCATGAAGACTGCTGGAGCATTCGTGAGTCCGAACGGCATGACAACAAACTCAAAGTGGCCATATCGTGTACGGAAGGCTGTCTTCGGTACGTCCTCCACCTTCACACGAATCTGATGGTATCCTGATCGTAAATCAATCTTGGAAAACCACTTTGCTCCCTGTAACTGATCAAGTAACTCATCAATCCTTGGTAATGGATACCGATTCTTGATGGTTACTTGGTTAAGTCCTCTATAGTCAATACAGAGTCGCATAGTGCCATCCTTCTTCTTCACAAATAGTACGGGTGCACCCCAAGAAGATACACTGGGTCGAATGAATCCCTGCTCCACTAATTCATTCAATTGTTTCTTCAACTCTGCCATCTCCATGGGAGCCATCCGATATGGTGTCTTGGATATCGGCTCTGTACCCGGTATCACATCAATAGAGAAATCGACTTCTCTTCGTCATTGGTTTCGCCAATTTGGAAAAACCCTCCACGAATCGACGATAATAGCCTGCTAATCCTAGGAAACTCCGGATATCCGTGGCATTAGCAGGCGTCTTCCACTCAATAACAGCTTCGATCTTTGCTGGGTCCACCTGAATTCCACGAGCGGATGAGTTAGCTTTTACGGATGTCGATACTACTAGTCGATATCAGATACGTACGCCCGGCGGAGAGATCCTTCCTATGCGCGGAATATTGCATGACATGCCATTACAAATTTGTGGAAGGGATCTTCCTGCCGATTTGATTATCGTACCTATTCAAGGGTACGATTTGATATTGGGAATACAGTCATCCCAGAGGAGGCCTTGTCCCCGATGCAGGCGAGTCCACTTTGGACCATGCAGTACTCCTCCGACATGTTACCAGTGTGGACGATCGGGACACATTGCGACATACTGCCCGGAAAAGGGGACCGCCCCGACGAACGCCAAACCTCTTCGCATTCAGCCTTTACAGCAGTCTGGCGTTGCACCGAGAGTTTACGTGTTGGCGGCAGAGGCCGATACTCAGGGCGAGGAGTACTACGTTGAAGAACCAACCGCTGAAGATACTGTTGCAGAGGAGGACTCCGAGCAGAATATATCAGAATGTCATCAATGAAGATAATGACGAATTCGTCCAGATAATCCATGAATATTCGGTTCATCAATTGCATGAAGACTGCTGGGGCATTCGTGAGTCCGAACGGCATGACAACAAACTCAAAGTGGCCATATCGTGTACGGAAGGCTGTCTTCGGTACGTCCTCCACCTTCACACGAATCTGATGGTATCCCGATCGTAAGTCAATCTTGGAGAACCACTTTGCTCCCTGTAACTGATCAAGTAACTCATCAATCCTTGGTAATGGATACCGATTCTTGATGGTTACTTGGTTAAGTCCTCTATAGTCAATACAGAGTCGCATAGTGCCATCCTTCTTCTTCACAAATAGTACGGGTGCACCCCAAGAAGATACACTGGGTCGAATGAATCCCTGCTCCACTAATTCATTCAATTGTTTCTTCAACTCTGCCATCTCAGTAGGAGACATTCGATAGGGAGTCTTGGATATCGGCTCCGTACCCGGTATCACGTCAATAGAGAAATCGACTTCTCTCTGTGGTGGTAGTCCAGGCAAGTCGTCTGGAAATATATCCCCGAATTCTTGAACCACTGGAGTGTCCTCAAGCTTCCCATCAACTTCCTTTGATGCAGTAATCACGATGAGAAAGGCATGACACCCTTTTCGAACCATGTTTCTAGCTCGGAGGGCTGATATAATCGGGAATGACGTTTGTACCTTGTCCCCAACGAACTCAAAATGTCCCGTCGAATCCGTAAATTGAATAGTTCGTCGACGACAATCAATGTGTGCTCGATGTAGAGTCAACCAATCCATTCCCAATATCAAATCGTACCCTTGAATAGGTACGATAATCAAATCGGCAGGAAGATCCCTTCCACAAATTTGTAATGGCATGTCATGCAATATTCCGCGCATAGGAAGGATCTCTCCGCCGGGCGTACGTATCTGATATCGACTAGTAGTATCGACATTCGTAAAAGCTAACTCATCAGTTTTCTTCACACTCAGAAAACTGTGTGTAGCCCCGGTATCAAACAAGGCATGACAAGAAATATCATATATGTACAAAGTACCAGTAATAGCGGCAGCATCGGTCTGCTCGGAGTCCTCCTCTGCAACAGTATCTTCAGCGGTTGGTTCTTCAACGTAGTACTCCTCGCCCTGAGTATCGGCCTCTGCCGCCAACACGTAAACTCTCGGTGCAACGCCAGACTGCTGTAAAGGCTGAATGCGAAGAGGTTTGGCGTTCGTCGGGGCGGTCCCCTTTTCCGGGCAGTATGTCGCAATGTGTCCCGATCGTCCACACTGGTAACATGTCGGAGGAGTACTGCATGGTCCAAAGTGGACTCGCCTGCATCGGGGACAAGGCCTCCTCTGGGATGACTGTGGTGGTGGTGGCCGAACCACCGGTAATTTCCCCTTGTCTCGGGAGTCACTAGTCTGACCAGTACTGGTGGAAGGTCGACTAATGAAGAATCTTCTGGTTGGGGTTCGGTCTCGGATCCGGGCCTCCAAAGTTAAAACGATCCATTTTAAATATAATACAGCGGAAGACATTATAAAATACATCAATACGTTCGCACACGCTTGGAACGGTACCAGTACATAATACAAGTGGTGTGAAAACTATAACACAAAAAGTTCGAAGATCACCACTCTTTATTTTTGAAAACAGAATGCGTTAAAGATAATTATACATGATCAGGAAGTCTAGCTGTCACCGGGTCCCGTGTCTGCCTCAGTCACTGTTGCTGCTCACGACCTGAAACATTGCATAACAACGTCCTAAGCTACGTGCTTAGGGAGGAATTCGGGTGTAACCCGAGATTTCTATTTTTATTGAAAACGGCCAAGCAATATAGTCAATAATATACATATACATGCGACGGGATATTTCAATAAAATCAATCATCATTGAATCAATCAGCATTCTCAAACAATGTCCGTCAATCGTCTCTACGTGTATATCACACGTAGGTAAATACAACAACTCGTTCATGCCTGTGTCGAACACGAGGCGCAACAGTCCAAGCAAAAATCGTTTGCGAGGACCTCAAGTGATCTTCATACTCCTCATCGGTCACCGATATCACGGCTCTCGGTACCGGTCATCCCATACCCACTCCAGACATCGATCCCCGATGCCGCCGACTGCCGGGCGAAGCAGCTCTATGCTAACTCCCCCTCGCCGACCATCCGCCTCGGAAAATACTCATCAGACTCGAGCTCAAATCTTTCAGAGTATATCCGTACCACCTCGCCGGGGGACACACGCAACTACCCGGGTCTCAGGTTTATTTGCCAGTCAACGGGTGACACACGCAAACCCGAAGTCCGTTCCATGGCCAATGGAACGTTGGCGCGGTTGCCAAAGAACCGTACTTCCTCGTCAC
>NW_010965019.1:2433160-2451698 GCF_000463585.1 Tarenaya hassleriana
AAACGCGCGCAAACAGATGAAGAGTCATCTGTAGGTTCAGTTAACTCAACGAACGAGAAAGCAGTCAAAACGTGACGAGATGACTTGTTCCATGTCTCTGTTTTGACTTATGATATCGTGTGACAAAAAGGACACACGTGTTGAAAAACTCCGAAGACAATAAAAATAAAATTCTCGAATCACATCCAAATTCACTCACAGGGTTATGCCGGTTGATTTTTTTCTAGTAGTGGTGTCCACCGGGATTAGTCGGCAACTTCTTTCTAACTTTTTATAATCTTTCTTTTTTTTTTACTGCATTATTTTAATTTACTCTTCCTTTTTTTTCACTCTCTCTCTCTCCTCTCTCTCTCTCTCCTCTCTCTCCCTCCCTTTCTCTGCATTTCACGAGACGTGTTTCTCCTTATATAGGAGAATTTGACCAATTTTATATATATATATACACATTATTATAATAATTATCATATATATTGTATATAGATATATAGGTGGGTAGTTGCCAACTACTACGGCAACTTTCACGTTTTCGCAGCCTTAATATATATATATTTTTAATTTAATTTTATTATTATTATTAAAATCTAGATTTGTTACAGTATGCATTAAGGGTGAGTTCTGGTTTTGGTACGATATTAGTACCGTATATTATTCGGTTCAGTTGGATTCTAGTTTTGTTACGGTTCGGTTTCGTTTTTTGTTAAAAAAATCAGAGTTTCTTAAAAAAGTTTCTGTTTTTCGGAAATTTTATAAAGTTAAGTTTGGTTCGATTCCAAAAGATTTTGTGTTATAAAAAATGCATTAATAGATAAAGAATGAACATAATTCAACAAAAAAGTCAGACTTTCGTCATATTTCCATCTTCATTGTGAAGACATATTCAATCTCTAAAAAAGGTCTTAACAGAAGAACCACATCATCTCACCGTCAGATTCGTCAAACCGTCAGACTCGTCGCACCATCAAACTAGTCAAACCGTCGCACCTTATCGAATTTTGCAAATTTAACAATTGTAAATTGTAAACATATTGATTATCATCCCGATGAACAAGTATCTTGGATTGAAACTAATCCTAGGTCTCTAAATTTAACATCTTTTGTTTTCTTGACAATGCATGTTCTCTCATATGAAATCCTAAAGTCTAGTAGAGTTTGTGTAACACATTGTCTTAAGGTAGAATATATTATTTTTTCAGATGAATTACGATTAATAAAAACATGTTAAATATATTATAATAACTCATATACACCACATTGAATATTCAAAACATTATTTAGATCGATATTTTTTTTGCACAAACCGTCTCACCGTCAGACTCGTCGCACCGTCAAACCGTCAGACTCGTCGCACCGTCAAACTAGTTAAACCGTCGCACCTTATCGAAATTCACAAATTTAACAAGTGCAAATTATAAACATATTGATTATCACCCCAATGAACAAGTATCTTGGATTGAAACTAATCTTAGATCTCCAAATTTAACTTCTTTTGTTTTCTTGACAATGCATGTTCTCTCATATGAAACCCTAAAGTCTAGTAGAGTTTGTGTATCACATTGTCTTAGGGTAGAAGATATTGTTTTTTCAGATGAATTACGATTAATAAAAACATGTTAAATATATTATAATAACTCTATACACCACATTGAATATTCAAAACATTATTTAGATCGATATTTTTTTTTGCACAAACCGTCTCACCGTCAGACTCGTCGCACCGTCAAACCGTCAGACTCGTCGCACCGTCAAACTAGTCAAACCGTCGCACCTTATCGAAATTCACGTTTTTATCACGTATAAACTGTATATTAATAATCACCCTATATAACAAATATTTTAAGTTGAAAATAATTCTAACTCCCTAACTACAATACTTTTTTTATAATATACGTCCTTTCAACTAAATCCTAAAATTTTATTACAAAATATAAATTTGGAATGTATTAATACAATATCTTTATTATGTCATTACAGGAATGCAAAATTTCACTCATACTCCTAGGATATTGTTTTCACTACCCATTTATGATAAGACTCGTAATACATAATTATCATTCTTTTTTATCATCTGTATTCATTATGTTTGCATAAAACAAACACATAATATGAGTAATATGATCAGTTTGAAGAGTAAGACCAGATTGATGAGTATGACTATTTTGATGAGCTTTGCCAGTTTGCCCAGTTTGGAGAATTTATTCGATTTGATCTGTTTGACTTATCCATATCATATAGTTCAAATATAAATTCAA
This sequence comes from Tarenaya hassleriana, assembly GCF_000463585.1. Classification (NCBI taxonomy): domain Eukaryota; kingdom Viridiplantae; phylum Streptophyta; class Magnoliopsida; order Brassicales; family Cleomaceae; genus Tarenaya; species Tarenaya hassleriana. The sequence continues at coordinate 2,435,410 of NW_010965019.1, forward strand.
AAACAACAAAAATTATAAATGTCCAAAATGAATAACATATTTTAAAATGATAAATTATCTATCAGCAAGATTTTTGTTTATTGAATAAATTTTTTTTAGATTTCGTTTGCTTTTAACAGTAAATTAACCAAGAAATTATGATAGAGAAGAGAGACAGAAGAGAGAGAGAGGAGGAGAGGAGAGAGAGAGCGCAAGAAAGGAGAGAGACAATGGAGAGAGAGGTGGAGAGAGAAGAAAGCGGGAGAGAGAGGTGGAGAGGGAAGAGAAAAATATAAAAGAAATTATTTTTATTTTATTATATTATATAAATTAATAAAGGGTATTATAGGAAAACTACATTTATAAGGTTATATTTGATGTTGTCTTTTTTCTTTTTTTATGAAGGTATCACTTGAAATCCAATGTATCATTTAAGGGTATTTTTGCAATTGACCTGTTTAATATCGTGTAGTAGTTTGACGGTTTAATACTTTCTTTTAATTTCATACAAAAATACTTTTATAGATTTTTCTTTTTTTATATATTTAATTTAAATTATAAAAATTATCTATAATTTTATTATATAAGGATAGTTTTATATAAATATTAAGTTTTTAGTTGTGATATTTAGTATTGAATTATATATATACATGTGTATCGAAATTTTGAGGTTTTTACCACACATTTAAATTAGATTTATTTTTAATATTTTAGATAGTTGATGATTTTTTAAATCTAAATCAATAGTTAGTTGTATTTTATAAAAAATTGAAAGTTAATTTTTTAATAATATATATAATTGATGAAATTTTTTACTCAAAATTAATATTTGATCATATAAGTTTAAATTAAAAGTTTTTCTACCGAATAAGATAGATGTGTTATGAAATCGGTAAAAATATTAACGATCCGGATATTAGATCGTTAACTATAAACCGAAAAATGTATTTAGAAGAATGGAGAACAAGTTTATTTCTTATTGATCTCTCTCTTGAAAGTGTACAAATGGAGGAACCCAAATGACCTATTTATAGAAATCTCGAAGTTACTGTTCACGTATACGGTCGGTGTGAACAGTACCGTATATATGAACAGTAAATCGGTATGAACAGTAGTCGGTATGAACAGTAACGGTGGGCTCCACCATAAATATATGTTATTTATAACACTCCCTTTGGAGCCACCGTTAGTAAAAACATATTTGCGTGTTTCTGTGTTGCCTCGTTAAAACCCTTATCAGTAAAACCCAATGGGATAAAACCTGATAAGGAAAAAAGAGTACAGCTACACGCTCCCCCTGAACAAGACATCAAAGATCCCGTAAATGACACATCCCAATATAATGTACATGCTTCTTGAACACCATTGTCGGAAGATCATTGGTGAACAAATCTGCTGCATTGTCACTTGATCGTATATATCTGACTTCAATCTCCTTATTCCTTTCAAACTCATGGGTATATGCAAAACTTCGGGGGATATGTTTTGTTCTGTCACTTTTGATGAATCATTCTCTAGTCTTCGCGAAGACGAAATGGATCCTTTTTAATGTCCAATGTTCTATTAACCATCGGGGTACTTAGTGGATTTATCTTATCCATATTGAATCGTTTTTGTACCCGTTTTAGATTGATGTAAAAAGATTTCATCTTTCAAAAGTTCTATCTGTAACCCAAGACAATACTTGGTTTGTCCAAAATCTTTCATTTCAAATTCTCCTTTTAAATAAGTGGATGCATCCTTGATTTCACGGGGAGTTCCAATAATATTTAAATCATCCACATATCATAAACGCAGATATTATCTTTTTGATAAATACACATGGTGATATATGATCATTTGTATATCCATTTTTCAATAAATACTCACTCTGGCGTTTATACCACATATGTCCTGATTGTTTTAGCCCATACAATGATCATTACAACTTGACAGCACATAACTCTCGTGGTTTTGCTTTCAATGTTTTGGGCATTTTAAATCCTTCGGGGACTTTCATATAGATACTCGTGTCAAGTGACCCATAAGCAGTGACAACTTCCATGAGATGCATTTCTAAATTCTTTGAAACTGCAAGGCTAATTAGGTATCAGAATATAATAGCATCCATAACAGGAGAATAAGTTTTCTCGTAATCTACTCCTGGTCTTTGGGAAAAACCTTGTGCAACAAGGCGAGCTTTATATCTTACAATTTCGTTGTGCTCATTTCTTTTCCGCACAAATACTCATTTACATTCAACAGGAGAAACTTCTTTCAGTTTAATAACAATATGTCCGAATACATTTTGCCTATTAAGCGAATCTAATTCAGCTTGTATTGCATCTCTCCATTTATTCCAATCCGGTCTCCTTTAACACTCCGAAATAGATCTGGATTCTGAATCCTCATTTTCATCAATTTTCTTTGATACATTATAAGAGAATATATCATCAATCTCTTTGATTTCTTTCCGATTCCATAATGTACCATTACTGATATAATTAATTGAGATCTCATGATTTCTATTTTTTGGATTTATACCGTCATCGGAAGGTACATCATTTCTTTGATTTGGAACGTGTTCCTCTGAATTGAGCATTTCATTTTTCTTGGGCCCTTTTCTCTTTCGGAGGTTTTTATCCTTAGAACCAATAGGTCGTCCACGCTTCAAGCGTGTTTTGGAGTCTTTTGTCGAATTTTCTTTCGTTTGTTCTTTCAGAATTTCAATCCGAACAGGAACATTTGCAGCATCTATATACGATCTTGTTACTCTACTTATATCTGCAAATGCATCAGGTAACTGATTTGCAATATTATGCAAATGTATAATCCTTTGAACACCTAGTTCTCGTTGTATTGTTGGGGAATCAAAGTGGGGTAATGATGGTATACACCAATTAAGATCATTTCCATTTTCCACCATTCTATATTTTTCTCCCCCTAATGGTGGGATTCAATTTCTTTAAAATGACAATCAGCAAAATGAACCGTAAAAATATCTCCAGTTTGTGGCTCAAGATATCATATAATGGATGACGAATCGTACTCAATATATACTTTCCAAAAACTCATGCCAGATTTTGACTTGTGATGGTCTAATTATTAATTTTTTTCTAGAACATGCATCACAAGAAAGCTCATCCGATTGAAAAATCTTCTGGTTTTTCAATGGATGATCATAAAAGTTTTCGATGATTTTTCTCATCATAAAGGCACCGGGTGACCCAATCGATCATGTCAAACTTTGAACGTATTAGTAAACTTCTGGTTTACTATGACATGTGATTCAATCACATTGATATTAGTATAATATAATCCCGAGAATAGAGTGAGTAATTTTTCCAACACATACTTTTGTCCCGAATTGATTGAGGTGATATATAAATACTCAGTATCATCCTCATTCATAGTTTCAATATGATATCTATTTTGTCGGATATCTTTAAAACTCAATAAATTTATTTGGGACTTGGAAGACAATAATGCATCTTTTACTGTAGATTTTGTTCCTCCTGACATAATGAAATCGGCTCTTCCGGAGCCTTCGATTATTTTTGCATTTCTAGATATAGTAGTAACATTTCCTTTGTTTATTCTCAGATTCAAGAAATACTTTTTGTCTTTCAGTATTGTATGTATTGTAACACTATCTGCTAAACATATATCTCCTCCTCAGTCCGCATTTTTAGCCATATTCGTTTTCTAAGAACACAACAACATGACAGTCATTAAACTAAGGAAATGTATTATTAATATATCTATTTTAGAAGTATGCAAACATTTATATATTATTATTATTATTATTATTATTATTATATTTTTTTATTCATAACCGGCTCCATCTTCAGAAGGGGCAAAATCATCAGCGAGGTCCATATGAGCAAAGTCCTTAGCACCACTAGCATTATCATCATAATCACTCATGACATGGTTGGTCTCGATGTCTTTCCCTTTTGTTTCTTTAATTGACTTCTGATAAAGTTCCATCAGGTGTTTAGCTGTGCGGCAAGTACGCGATCAATATCCCGTCATTCCACACCGGTAGCATGTACTTTCTTTCATCCTCTTATTTGGACGACCATGTGCTCCCCTTTATTATTGTTAAAACTATGATTTTGAGATGAGTTTCCTTGACCATATCCTCTGATCCAACTTCTGCTAGCACCATGACCGCGTCCTCGGCTTCGGCCTCTACCTCGAAAATAACCACGTCCTCGACCATTATAAGACATAACATTCACTCCAGAGAATGATGTTTTTTCTGTAGCATTCAGATCAGGGAATGGTTTGTTTTCCGTAGCATTCGCTTCAGGGAATGGTACAGATCCAGTCGGTCGTTATGCATGGTTTTTCATTAACAACTCATTATTCTGTTCGGCCAATAGGAGACACGATAAAAGCTCCGAATATTTTGTATACCCCTTTTCTCGATATTGTTGTTGGAGTATAATTTTTGAGGCATGCATTGTTGAGAAAGTTTTCTCCAACATCTCATTTTCGCTGACTGTTTCTCCACATAATTTTAGAATCGAAGTGATTCGATACATTGCCGAGTTATATTCACTGACGTTCTTGAAATCTTGAAATCGGAGGTGCATCCATTCATATTTTGCCTTGGGAAGGATCACCGTTTTTTGATGATCAAAACGGTCTTTTAATTTTAACCAAAGATCTGCAGGATTTTTAATTATCAAATATTCCTTTTTCAGATCATCATGAAGATGATGTCGCAGTAATATCAGTGCCTTTGCTTTATTCTCGTTTGATGCATTTTTTTCTTGGTGGTACCAAGACCTTTTGATTCGAGATGCAGCTTAGCATCGAACTGCCATGATAAATAATTATTTCCTGATATGTCGAGGACCTCGAACTCGATGTTTGTCATTCTTGCCATTATGACTAAACAAAAAAATAAACCATACATTAGCTTTATTCATTATCATGGATAAGACAACATAGCGAAATACATGATTACATATAAATTGCTATCATTAGAAACACGTAAACGAGAGGTAAGAGCGCAACGCAAATTGAAAACAAAAATGGATCGAGATTTTTGTCGAAGAAAATACTAAATGTTGCTGCTAAAACTGCTAGAACAAAGAGAATTTTAATAAAATTCATCTTGAGAGATTTTTTTTTTCGTGGGAGAGAGGAAGAGAATGAGATGATTTGGTGTGAGTTTTTGAGTGAATGGGTGAGTGTATTTATAGGGTAAAATTCACTATTCCTAACCATTGGGGAAGAGCCAAAATTTGATTTTTTTTAATTATAGCCGTTGGAGATTTTTTTTTAATTTTATAAATGATTTTACCAATTTATATCATAAAACTATATAAAATAATTTATCAAAACAAATTTTTAAACTATTTTTTAAAATTAATTGATCATGCTATATATATAATTAACTAATTATTGAGGAAACAAATAATTTATAATTAATGTAACGATATATGAAAGAATTTATAAAACTTTATTTGTAAATTTTATTACTAACACATGTTTTTTTGTTCAAAACTTTTTTCGTATAAATGATCAATCAATATTATATATGATAATATTTTGCATGGTGAATATTTATAATTTATATAGATTAGATAGTATAATTGTTTATATGTAGCGGTATTACCGTATGCAGAAGTAAAATAATTCAGGCAACATTGCCGTCTATAAAGAATAAACACAATAGTCTATTAGTAAATAAGGCGGCATAGCCGTCCAATATTAACATTTAAGGCGGCATAGCCGTCCAATAACAGATAAATAATTAAGGCGGCAAAGCCGTCCAAATTAATAGTTTAGACGGCACAGTCGTCCAATAATGAATAAATATTTAAGGCGGTAAAACCGTCCAAATTAATAATTAAGGCGGCATAGCCGTCCATGAATAATAATCGAGGCGGCATAGCCGTCCATAAATTAATTATAAAAAATATCGGTATTCATATATAGCTTGGGTTAATTCCACTCAAGTATCAATAAATATATGTATATATCATAAGAACGAAAATATTAGTATTAAAGATAAGTTATCTTACCTTTAGTTGTGAAAGAGCACTCGTGCTGATAACGTGTTATGAAATTGGTATAAATATTAACGATCCGGATATTAAATCGTTAACTATAAACCGAAAACTGTATTTAGAAGAATGGAGAACAAATTTATTTCTTATTGATCTCTCTCTTGAAAGTATAATGACCTATTTATAGAAATATCGAAGTTATTGTCACGTATACGTATACCAGTATTCGGTACGAAGAGTAGGTGGGCTCCACCATAAATTTATTTTATTTATAACAAGAGGATGGTTTTTTTAGTTTTCCTCGTTTTGTCCTTGGGCTTCCCTCATTTTATGAACCTGACGAACAAGAAATAATCAGATCGTGAAAAGCCACTGCGAAAAAAACAATCACACAATGGAAACTTCGGCGTCCTCTGCAAGATCTAGCTAAGGCGTTCCCAGTTGCTGTCTCTAGATGTTCTTCTTCCACTTCGGCGTCCAGAGGCACGGATTCATTCATCTCTCGCTGGTAATCCGATTCCACCATTTCCGATCTGATTCGCGACCCTAGAACCACCTCCGACGAACAATGGCAGGAGCGGCCTCCGCGATATTTCTGCTTGACATCAAAGGCCGCGTTCTCGTGTGGCGCGACTACCGCGGCGATGTCTCCGCCGTTCAAGCCGAGCGATTCTTCACCAAGCTCATCGAGAAAGAGGTGAAACTCCATTACGCTTGCTCGATTTCGTTTTTTTTTCTCGTATGAGTTGGTGTTTGTTTCTTGATTTGGTGTTTGGTTGCTGAGACAATGGGGGGAAATTTTGAAGCAATGAACGGAAAACGACGGATTTGTATCTAATTCTCTGGTTAGGGTTTGAAGCGAGTGAGCTAATGGATGAGTTTGATCCCTGAGATTGGATTAGTATCCGATCTGCATCGATGTGACTGTTGGTACTTTCCAATCGAGTATAGCTGCAATTTGTTGCTGATAAAATGGTGGAAAATTGGAACCACTGAACCGAAACGTCGAATTTGTATCTAATTCTTCGAACATGGATTGTAGCGATTGGCAGTAATGGATGAGTTTAATCCTTAGTTAATTGATTGAGAATCCAATCTTCAACGGTGTAATCTTTAATGTGATTTCTGACAAAAAAGAGCTGCATTTCTCATCATCTGGTTATGTGTTAGTACAGGGGGATCCACAGTCGAAGGATCCTGTTGCTTACGATAATGGAGTGACCTACATGTTTGTACAGCATAGTAACGTTTACCTGATGATAGCTTCAAGGCAGAACTGCAATGCTGCTAGTCTTATCTTCTTCCTCCATCGTGTAATCGATGTAAGCAGTTACTGGTAAAATTCTCAATTTTTGTGTTGATCGAAGAAGGAAAGATGAAGATGGAACTTTATTGTTTCATATGATTTCGATCAGTCTCATAATTTCTCCACACTGATTATAGGTCTTCAAACATTATTTTGAGGAATTAGAGGAGGAATCACTGAGAGATAACTTCGTGGTAGTGGTATGTCAAGTCTTCTTCCATTTCTCTTATCATTATCTTCAGAGCTTATATTTGTTAGATTCGAAAATGGGTTTCTGTTTCTGGCAGTATGAATTACTTGATGAGATGATGGACTTTGGTTACCCTCAATATACTGAAGCGAGAATCCTTAGTGAATTTATCAAGACCGATGCATATAGAATGGAAGTTACACAGAGACCTCCAATGGCTGTTACGAATGCAGTCTCATGGAGGAGTGAGGGCATACAGTACAAAAAGAATGAAGTAGGTGCTTTTGTTTTCAAGCAGGGAACCTCTCTCTTTTTCGTGATTGGGTTTTCAAATGAGAACACACTGATTTTGTTTTCTAGGTTTTCCTGGACGTTGTAGAGAGTGTAAATATTCTTGTCAACAGTAATGGGCAAATTGTCAGGTCTGATGTCGTTGGAGCTCTGAAGATGCGAACTTATTTGAGGTGTGTCAGTACTTCCTGTTTTCTTCTGTAGTGTTCCTTATCAACAAAAGTCGAGACAATGAGCGAGTGAAACGCTAAGTTCATCCTCTGTGGTCTATTTATCGACTCTGTGTTTGACTATTTTGTTCTTGATACATGTTATTGCAGTGGAATGCCAGAGTGTAAGTTAGGCCTGAATGATAGGGTATTGTTGGAAGCGCAGGGACGGGCAACGAAGGGTAAAGCCATAGATTTAGAGGATATCAAATTCCATCAGTATGTTTCCGAAGCCTCTGTTCTCTTTGAATTTTGAATGCATCCTCTGATGATTACTTCTTTCTTTCAAACAAATAGAGATTCAACGCTTGAATTTTATACATCTCCTCCTTCAACGAGTAGTTCTTTGACACAGGTGCGTTCGATTGGCCCGTTTCGAAAATGATAGGACGATATCCTTCATACCGCCTGATGGATCTTTTGATTTAATGACGTATAGACTCAGTACTCAGGTTTGAAAATGCAGAATATAGCTCTGGTAGCAGTCCATTTCCCTCTTCGACAAATGTATCTCTCATGGTAATTATTTTCTGCATTCCTTTTTCAGGTAAAGCCTCTTATTTGGGTTGAAGCTCAGATAGAGAGGCATTCAAGAAGTCGTGTTGAGATGCTTGTAAAAGCCAGGAGTCAATTTAAAGAACGGAGGTAAAAAAATACCCGCATCATCATGTGACTTTTTTTTGAAAATCTTTTTACGGTATGTTTATGTCCTGCTACTCAACCTCTTCAAATGTTTGAACGAGAATTTCTTTTCTTCAGTACTGCAACAAATGTCGAGATCGAGCTGCCTGTTCCACAAGATGCATCTAATCCTAATGTTAGGACGTCTCTTGGGTCTGCTTCGTATGCTCCTGAAAAGGATGCCCTTGCCTGGAAAATCAAATCTTTCCCCGGGAACAAGGTGATATATCGATAACTCAGTCATTTCAACGTAGTAATCGACCGGTAATATTTTTGATTATGAGATGAAATTCTGAAAACAAAATTAGGAGTACATGTTAAGGGCGGAGTTCCATCTTCCCAGCATAACCGCGGAAGAAGCAACGCCGGAGAGAAAAGCTCCTATCCGCGTTAAATTTGAGATACCATATTTCACTGTTTCAGGAATTCAGGTAAGCATTTCCATGTTAATCAGCTCGTTCAGATAAAAAAATAAGTTGAAGAAGTAGAATGTTCATATGTCCTCCATGCATGTAAAATCCACATATATGTATATATATGATCCAATGATGTAGGTAAGATACCTGAAGATAATAGAAAAGAGCGGGTACCAGGCGCTTCCATGGGTGAGATACATAACCATGGCCGGTGAGTACGAACTCCGACTCTTGTAAATTACCATTGAGACGGCGGGAAATTCTACAACGACAAAAAAAAACGTAAGAAGAACGATTTTGAAGCCTTTTCCGTTGACTCAAAAATTGTCTAGCGATTTGTTTAGAAGCAAATGTTCTTTGTGAATTTTCAATGCTTTGTTTATTTTTTTTTTTTTTGTTACATGCCCATTTACTTAAGATGTAAGATTCGGCTTTGTTTTGTTTCTCCGCGAAATGCTAAAAGGGCGCTGTCTTCCTTGTGTGGATATCCAAACGATTCTGAATATCAGAATCCTGAAGATGTAGTGAAACGGCATGTAGTTTGCGGTATGCTGGGAAGTGAAACGGCTTGTAGTTTGAGCTGATTTATCACCAACGACATTCCGTCGTTTCCTGCCTTTTACAGAGTACCGTGTTTGTATTTGTTCGGACAAATGAATTTGCACGAAATGTCTAGTTCAAGAGTGTCTACATCCATTCATCCACAATTCAAAACACGAGAATTGATGAGAAACTATCAAAAAAGGGGAATTCTTTTATAAATTCTTCTAAAAGGAGGAATCTAAGACAAATGATGAGCCAATTGTTAAAAATAAAAATAAAAATAAAAAATCAATTTCTTTTTTCTTTTTTTTTCCCCATCCAAACAATAAAAGAAACAAAAAAAAAAAAACCAATGGTGTCTTCCCAATCCAGATTTATGAGTGCTAATCAAAGAGGAGAAGAGTGAAGAGAAGGGGGCTCATTAGGCAAAGTCTGAGGAGATTTCTTGAAGACATGCTTCCTGCAACGTTGGAAGATACTGTCGTATATCAAGTCGAACTCAACTCCTGCTCTCTCCCTATTCACTATGAACAATATATGATCTGCTTCCACTATCTTATAATACCTGCATCACAAACCCAAAAATCCTCATTTCAATCTCTTGTCCTATTCACTAACTTCATAGGATTTTTATTCACTCTACTCACCAGATCCCTGGCTGCAACGTTTGGCACTCCGAGTCGCTCACTACAAACTTACTCGGGTGTTCCACTGGCAGTCTCGGGTGTGTCATCGATATCGTGTTCAATGCCCCGTCGTTCTCCTGCCACTCCTCGTCCCTTCATCCAAAAACATTTTTCTTTTCTACATTCAGATGTTGTGTAGGGGCCTCCCTTTACCATGCATTTAGTGTGCGAAAAACAAGATGGCAACCCGGGTTTGGTCATAATTTGGAGAAAGTTTGAATCTTTCTTCCTTGTTAGGAGATAAAAGCTTGAGCGAACAATTCAAGAATTAGGCTCTTAAGCGTGAAAGTTTGGTAATTAGGGCCTTTACCACGCATATAGTAGGCAATTTTTCTTTGTTGTTAGGCTTGTATGAACAATTCAATAATTATGCTTTAAGTATGAAGTTTTCGTACCTGTAGCCTTTATAGGGCGGGGAGACATCCTGAGGAAACTTCCATCGGCTCATCTGGAATACGCGAAGGAAGAGCATAGGGTGAATCCCGAGAACGCCTGAAGGGACAGTAATTCCCATCATTCTCCGGGTTCGTTTGGTGGCGTAGCTGAAGTAGAATGTGTTGGGGAATGTATGGAGGTAGGAATTAAGACGAGTGGATCCTTGGATGGTAAGGTCGGGTAAGATCCAATCGTTTGAAGCGAATGGACCTGCATTTCCCAAGAGGCAATCAACAAGACCCCTAAAACCCGTTTTCTTCCATGATAAGTTGAAATGATCGAACCCGAAATTGTAATATGACTTCAGCCATGGGATGTCCAACCAGTCATACATTATCACACCCACACGGCATAGCTGCAGAAGACATATCGGCTTCATGCTCATTCCATCCTCTGGCCTGAAAATGGAAAACAACGTAAGATTTGCAACCAAACCACAATGATACTATCGAGCTTAAAACCGAAAACCATCATCCATGGACCAGAACTTGTCTCTATTTGCTTTCTTATCCTTTCACTATCACATTTCGTGATACCGTGGCAAAGCAACAAATCAAAGGGCTCAAGATAAAAACAGGGAACTCACCTCATGCCATCTAAGTATGTTCTTGTTGTGCCATTGAACGCCCCGGATAAGGATGTTACACTTAGAACCCAGTTCTCGTCCGTGTTCTCGTACCCTTCAAAAGCCTGACCAAACAGTTTTAGATCATTAACATATGAGCTCATACAAAGTTTTAACCTTGGATTAGGGAATCAGTCTCAAACCTTATCGGCGAGCATTTGCTGCAACACTCGCACGACCTGAGCCCCAGCAGAATGCCCGACAAAATGTATAGGATGATCCTCATCCCATTCAGGATATTGCCCTGAATTCCGATTTGGAGTTATTTTCAGATGAAATCGAACATTTGTGATAAGAGACTACAGATCAGAAACAAGGGAATTGTGTTCAACCTTGTTCATAGACTCTCCCAAACCGAGCATGGCCACAAGCCCTGCTATGCTCTTCGCCGAAATCAACTTGCCCTCCTTTCAAGTAAAAGAATAATTCCCTAGCCCTGAGATCCAAAACCCAGATATCATCCCCCAATTGTTTTTAGCAAAAGACAACATACTAAGATTGGATCAAGTGAGTATGAATCACTAAACCCTGCACATTGGTTTACCTATCATATATGCTTGTTAAGGAACCCAAATCAGGAACCAGAACCCTCTCATCTTTCTTCTCAGCACCAGCGAAATACGATAAACCTCCTAATCTCTAATGAAACAATCAAAATCAGAGGTTACAACACAAAGAAGCCATTGGACAGAGAGTAAAAGAGATAGGTCTTAGCTTACCCCTTTGCCAAATCCAAAGATCCCATGAACCAAAACAATGGGAGGCAAACCATCCACATTGTTTCGATTTTGAACAGATTCTGTAGCATCAGAATCCACATTGGACTTGAAAATGTAATCGTTCATCATCTGAGAGATATCTCCAGCGACGGCGGAGCTGAATATATAAAACCCATAAAGCAAATGCACCATAGAGCTCACGAAGAGCTCTGCGAGTTGCATATATGAAATCACCCACCACCTTATCATCTTCTTCCCCACAAATCTCAGAAAGAAAAAAAAAACCTCGAATATGAGCCGGCGGTGATTTTAATGACCAAAACCCAGAAGCTAAAATTCAGAAAGGAATCTGCTTTATCATGAAATTTGAACAGAGAAACCCAAAAAAGAAGGAAAAAAAAAACAGGGGACACGATCCCCCGCGTGAGCCTTCTTCACAAGAACGCCAAAATAAGGCTCTTTTGAGAAAACCCAGAAATCAAATCCAAAACTGATTTGGTTTTCCTAAGAAAAAGAGAGAGAGAGAATCTCTTTTTATCCAAATCCGAATCCTTGTCTTCCACGATTCTCGTATTACCCAATACCCACCTCTCACCAAACAATCCCAAAACCAAAAAAAAAAACGAAAAGACGAGATGGGAAACAAAAATGAATAAAGCCAATGGGAAAAAAGAAAATTGAAATTCTTCAAAAGGAAGGGTTTTTCCGCCGTTCGAAAAAGAAAAAGGATTCATTTTTGGCTCGACACGCCATTTGTACGAGTGGTGGCCTCTCCTACATCTGCGAATTTCCGCGATCCCTGTAAATTTTGGGACCCACTAAATTTGGATGAAAATATATAAAATGAAAATCCACGAGAACTTAGTAATATATTAAATATATGTTTTTAATAAAAAAATATATTAAATTATTTGTCATAATTTGGTTTTTCAATAAATTTATTTCGATTGGTGGAGAAATCGGTGCTCTGTTTTCTGCGCTGGATCGAAGCTGGAAGGTTCCATTATCTCAGCAACTCCCAACTGTATCTTTTTGTGCCTTATCCATTTAATCATGTTTTTAATCTCTCTTAGTTAGTTAGCAACCATACTTTCTTTTTATTCATTTGTTTACTCACGCTCGTTTCTTGCGCGTGACAAGCACGCTCTCTCATTTACACAAGAAAATGGATTATTTTTCGACAACACAACAAAACTAACTTTTTATTTGTTTGCAAAAAAATATGAATTGTTTTGGTAAGTTATTGCAATAATTATTATTTAGTAAAATAAAGATTCTGTTATCCTAATTTTATATTGAAAACGTTAGCAATTTATTATGATGTTTAAGTTTTTAACAATTTCTAATTTTTAAAACGAATAATTTCTAATTTTTAAAATTAGCTTTGGGATTCTGAGAAATTATTGCACCAAGGCATGACGCATACACATGGCTTACGTGTCTCTTTCCAATTTTTTTTAATAAATATTCGTCTATCTTTATTTTTTTAGTTTACCTAAAAAATTGTTGAGTAGGCATTATTATTTTTATTTAAAAAGGTTTTTTTTCCTTTTTAGGCGGGAAAATTGCAGAAATAACCCCAAATGTCGTTTCTTACTTCAAGGGATGACCTTCTAGGTTTAGGGTTTTTAAAAAAAAAACTAAAACAACGAAAAGACTAGTTTACTCTTAAAAAATTGAATACTTTTAGTTTACCTAAAAAATTGTTGAGTAGGCATTATTATTTTTATTTAAAAAGGTTTTTTTTCCTTTTTAGGCGGGAAAATTGCAGAAATAACCCCAAATGTCGTTTCTTACTTCAAGGGATGACCTTCTAGGTTTAGGGTTTTTAAAAAAAAAACTAAAACAACGAAAAGACTAGTTTACTCTTAAAAAATTGAATACGTGGCAACCTTCTATATAGTGAAAAAAACTTCGAAAATTTCTTCTCTCACTTTTTCTAAAAATTCAAATCGCAAATTTTTTTTTCTTTTTCTCTCCAAAGATATTTCTTGGCGATTCTAACAAAAAATTTCTTAATTTTTGTCTTACACTCGACATATTTCTCTACTATGACAAGATCCGACGTTCCAAAGTTGAAGAATTTGAGAATGCATGGAAAGTGTTCGATAAAAATCCTCAGAGAAAATTTGGCTCTTAACACGTCATACTAGTCATATCGGTCAGACTTTGGTCATACCGATCAGATTTTGGTCAGAGGTCACAGTTTGGTTAGCCGGTCACACTTTGGGTGAAGATAACTTATGTTAAGAGATTTTTTTTATACATGGAATTAGATCACCAAAACGATAAAAAATATATTCTTATAACTCTTATACAACTTTTTGAATCGTTTAAAGTTAATTTAGACCTTTACTTTTCGTGTGAAAAATAGTCATACCGGTCACACTTTGATAAGACGGTCAGACATTGGTCATACAATCAGAATTTGGTCAGACAGTCAAACTTATTGAAAATTGATGAATTTATCATTTTTAAAAAGTGTTAATATGGTATAATAATAATCTCATATAACAAATCGGTCAGACGGTCAAACTTTGGTCAAACCGATGATACTTTAGTGAGACAATCAGACGGTCAACCTTTGGTCATACCGATCATATCATCAGTCTGGTCATAAGGTTATACTGGTCATACTAGTCATACTTTTTCAAAAATGATGAATTTACGAATTTAAAAGTGTTGATCAAACATGTTCTTCATATATAGAATTTTAGCTTACTAGGGTTTCACTTCGATCCGATTCGAAGGAACAATATCATTTAAGCTTACACTCGTCAAATTTTTCCTCCATAACGAGATATGGCATACCAAAGTTGAAGAATTTGAGAATGTATGGAAAGTGTTTGATGAAAATCCTGAGAGAAATTTTGGCTACCGAAATACCACACCGGTCAAACCGATCCGATTTTGCTCATGGTTTCAAGAACAATGATGTCATCAATAATGTAACTCCTTCCAAATAAGTCCTAAAGTACTAGTAGTGTTTGTATAATACATTAGATATAATTGACTTATGTTGGAAGATTTTGTATAATACATTAGATACAATTGACTTATGTTGAAAGATTTTTTTTTACACATGAAATTAGAACTCCAAAATGATGCAAAATTATTTTTAGAACCCCTATACAACTTTTCAAATCGTTTAAATTTAATTTAGACCTTTCTTTTTCGTACCCAAATGGTCAGACGGTCATACGGTCAGACGGTCATACCATAGTCAGACGGTCAGACTTGTTCGAAATTGCATAATTCATCGTTTTAAAAGTGTTAACATAGTGATAATTATATCATATCACAAATTGTTCAAGTTCAAACTCGGTCGTAACAATATGGATTGACCACATTTTTTGTTTGACAATGGAATTCCTTCCAAAGAATAACTAAAGTACTAGTAGTGTTTGTGTAATACATAGGATACAATTGACTTATGTTGGAAGATATTTTTTTACACATGAAATTAGAACTCCAAAACGATGCAGTAGTATTTTTATAACCCTATACAACTTTTCAAATCGTTTAAATTTAATTTAGACCTTTTATTTTCGTACCCAAATGGTCAGACGGTTATACAATCAGACGGTCATACATTGGTCAGACGGTCAGACTTGTTTGAAATTGCATAATTCATCGTTTTAAAAGTATTAACATAATAATAATCATATCATATCATAAATTTTTCAGGTTCAAATTTGTCGTAACAATATGGATTGACCACATTTTTTGTTTGACAATGTAACTCCTTCCAAAGAATACCTAAAGTACTAGTAGTGTTAGTGTAATACATTGGATACAATTGACTTATGTTGGAAGATATTTTTTTATACATAATAATAATCATATCATATCATAAATTTTTCAGGTTCAAATTTGTCGTAACAATATGGATTGACCACATTTTTTGTTTGACAATGTAACTCCTTCCAAAGAATACCTAAAGTACTAGTAGTGTTAGTGTAATACATTGGATACAATTGACTTATGTTGGAAGATATTTTTTTATACATGAAATTAGAACTCCAAAACGATGCAGTAGTATTTTTATGACCCCTATACAACTTTTCAAATCGTTTAAATTTAATTTAGACCTTTTATTTTCGTACCCAAATGGTCAGACGGTCATACGATCAGACGGTCATACCTTGGTCAGACGGTCAGACTTGTTCGAAATTGCATAATTCATCGTTTTAAAAGTATTAAC
>NW_010965019.1:2452128-2474734 GCF_000463585.1 Tarenaya hassleriana
CCTTCCAAAGAAGACCTAAAGTACTAGTAGTGTTTGTATAACACATTGGATACAATTGACTCGTCTTGGGAGATTTTTTTTCCACGTGAAATTAGAACTCCAAAATGATGTAATAATATTCTTATAACCCCTATACACCTTTTTGAATCGTTTAAATGTACTTTACTTATAACCCCTATACACCTTTTTGAATCGTTTAAATGTAATTTAGACATTTTTTTCGTACCCAAATGGTCAGACGATCAAATGGTCATACGGTCATACCTTGGTCAGACGGTCATACCTTGGTCAGACGGTCAGACTTGTTTAAAATTGCATAATTCATCGTTTTAAAAATGTTAACATAGTAATAATCATATCATATAATAAATTTAATGAGTATGATCAGTTTGACCACTTTGATGATTATGACCAGCGTTACCAATTTTGTGAGAATAATCATTTTGACCAATTTGACAAGTATGACCAGTTAGAAGTACGACCAATTTGACCATTCTGACACATATGTATGACCAGTTTTCCAAATTCTTTCATTTGGATGAATTTCACATATTTAACGATTTCGATCAGTTAGAATAACTTGAATCATGGTATTGCTGATGAAATGCCCAAACTTAATATTGTTTTTCACAACAAATTTAATAACGTATTTTAGAAACAATATTTACCTATTATTTAGATTTGTATTTAATCGATGAAATGCTCAAACTTAATATTGTCTTTTCACAATAAATTAGCTGAAAAATAGATTGGAAGTAAAGAGCGTTGGAAGATTATAGAATGGGCAAGAAGAGAGACTGTAGTTTGTTCCACATATGCGAATGGAGAGAGAGAGGTGGAAGAGGAGAGAGAGTTGAAATATTTTTTAAAATTAAAATATTAAATAAAAAAGGAAGGGTATTTTTGGAAGGATACAATTATAAGGTTATGAGATGATGTTAGTTTTTTTAAAAAGAGAAGGGAGGTCATCCCATGAAGTAAAAATGACATTTAAAATCATTTTTGCAATTCCCCCGATGATATAGGCATCATCACACTATTTAGTGGATGCCATTTAGAGTAAGTAGATTAATTATTTTCCTTTTTCATTTTTTTGGAATAAGAGAAATTGGTTGTTTACAAGCAAAATAAAGCAATTTTATAAACGCGAGAACACATTTGGAAATAATACAATAAGTCAAATGAGGACTAATGTATACCCATTTAAAAAAAAAAATAGTTGCTTTAATGAGTGGGCAATATTCGTTAGAAACTTGAATATATCATCTTGAATTATGAATTGTATCTTGCTCTATTAAATCGTACCTTATTCTATTTTTAAATTTATTTTTTTTCTGTATACTTTATTTTGTTTTTATTTTAAATTTGGAAAAAAGTTTCTAGAGCATGATACCAAAACAATTCATATTCTTTTTCGCATCATGTAAATCTGTAACACTCACATTTCACACTAGAAAAATTAATATTAATATTCATAATTTTTCAAAAATTAATATTAATAAATAAATAGAAATGAACCGGACATCCGATCCAAAATTATTAGAGATATGTGTTCAAGATTAAATCAGATCAAAATTTGAATATGGCGATGGAGCATATCCGATCTCATCTCAACCATACTTGGATTTTTTTCCATCCCTATATATAAAAAGTATTCTTGGTCATACAATATTTGGTACGTTATATTATAAACAAAAGATATATGATATATATTATGTAATATCGCGATAAAAAAAAAATAGAAACCCATATATGGACTTGAAAAGATTTTTCCAATTTAGACTAAGTTGACCAATTTTTTTTTTCAAATTCAAATTGGTTAAGTTTGAATGTAATTATGGGTTTTATTGTATATATGGTTTAGCTACCATTCCAAAGTTTGACCAGCCTCAAAAAGAATATTACAATTAAATTGGGGTTGTCGCAATATTGAAATAAACCTAACCTAAAAGGCCCAAAATATAGGGCTGTGATGTTGGGCCAATTAAAAGTAGGCCCAAAAGAACTGACCAATGAAGGCCCACATTTCGATCGTCTCTCTCCGAAACAATTCAGCATTAGGGGTTTTTTTTTTTATACATCTGCTACACTTCGGGCGCACTGACCGAGTAAACCCAAATCCACATGCACGAGCCTACAACACACATGTGAAATGTAAATCAACCGTAACTGACAGATAATAGGTGAGCGGGTAAGGAATCGAACCTCCAACCTCTCATTATGTTGACCATGCTCCTTGTCAACTCACCTAGGGGTTTCTCCCAATTCCGCATTAGGGTTTTTATTGAATCTGCGTTCGAACGTCGAGAACCCTACACCGTGAGGGGTTCAGAGATCCGTTCTTAGTTGGTCGGACGAAAATGGCGATGCGACAGCTAAGTCGGACGAAGAAGAACCTGGAAGAAGCGCTTTACGGTCGGCTCTTGAAAAACGGCGGTTCCGAGGTCAGCGTTCGACATCAGCTGAATCAGTTCCCACCACTTCGGGTTCTGACTCGAAAACCATCTCAATCCTGGAAATGGATTCGTTTTGATAATGAAGATGATGTGAGAACGTTTGGTTAAAATTAAAATTGACACGTCATCATTCGGAAGGTCATATCACCATTGCGGGTTAAATATGACATTTTAGACTTATTTTTATATATGAAAAAATCCTAAAAAAAATATTTAAATTTACAATGACAAAAAAACACTAAATTTTATTTTTTGTCAAATAAATATTAAACTTTTTAACGAATCTAAAAAAATACTGAACTTTTTAATTGATCTGAAAAATACATAAACTTTTCTGCGATTATTGAAAAAACACTGAACATTTTTAGTGATAAAAAAATATATGAACTTTTTTCGATTGTAAAAAAAAAACTAAGTAAAATAATATGACGTGTTTGCATCTCATTGGACCACGTCATTCATTTTGTTTATTTTGACAATCGTAGAAGAGTTAAGTGTTTATTTTGTCAAACTTAAAAGTTTAATATTTATTTGATAAAGTAAAAAGTTCAGTGTTTTTTTTTTGTTAATCCCACAAAAAATCCCAAACTTGTTAAAATGTTCCATAGAAAACCCTGAATTTGTAATCTCCCACAAAAAACTCTGAATTTAGTAAAAACTTACACAAAATTTCAAACTTACAATTTTCTTCCATATAAAACCTTTGACTTGTTTGACCAAAAATTTTGCTGACGTAGCACGACGGATTGCCGACATGGCACTGACTGAGTTGACACGTCAACGCCACGTCATCATTTTAAAAATTTAAATATAAATTTCTAATTTTTGGTCAAATATATATATTTGTATATATATTAAGTTTGTAATTTAAAATTTAAAATATAAAAATATATATATATACATATATATTTTTATCATATATATATATATTTGTATATATATTAAGTTTGTATTTTAAAATTTTAAATATACAAATATATATACATATACCTATATACATACATACATATATATTTTTTTATCAAATATCTATAAATATATATATATTTGTATATATACTAAGTTTGTAATTTAAAATTTTAAATATACAAATATTTAATCAAATATATTAAATATTTTAATTTTTAAAATGATGATGTGGCGTTGATGTGGCAGGTGAGTCAATGCCATGTCAGCAATCTGGTGTGCCACGTCAGCAAAATTTTTGGTCAAACAAGTCAAAGGTTTTATATGGAAGAAAAATATAAATTTATAATTTTTGTGGAAGTTTTTACCAAATTCAGGATTTTTTGTAGGAGTCTACAAGTTCAGGGTTTTATATAGAACATTTTAATAAGTTTGAGGTTTTTTGCGGGATTAACCCCATTATAAAATTGAATCTGGTGTGCCACGTCAGCAAAATTTTTGGTCAAACAAGTCAAAGGTTTTATATGGAAGAAAAATATAAATTTATAATTTTTGTGGAAGTTTTTACCAAATTCAGGATTTTTTGTAGGAGTCTACAAGTTCAGGGTTTTATATAGAACATTTTAATAAGTTTGAGGTTTTTTGCGGGATTAACCCCATTATAAAATTGCAGTGCATTCTAATTTAAAATTTTAAATATACAAATATTTTAATCAAATATATAAATTTACATATATAAATATATTTTAATCAAACGTATAAATTTATATGTATATATATATATTTTTTTATCAAATATTTAAAATTTTAAAATGATGACGTGACGTTAACGTGTCAACTTAGTCAGCGCTATGTCAGCAATCTGTCGTGCCACGTCAACAAAATTTTTAGTCAAATAAGTCAAAGATTTTACATGGAATAAAATTATAAGTTTGTAATTTTTGTGGAAGTTTTTATCAAATTCAGGATTTTTTGTTGGAAATTGCAAGTTCAGGGTTTTATATGGAATATTTTAACAAGTTTGGGGTTTTTCGTGGGATTAACCTTTTTTTTTTGGATTTTTCCTTTATATAATATTAGAGTTTGCGATTTATTTTGTCAAAATAATTAGTTTAGATTTTATTTTGATAAATTCGACAAGTTTTTAATTCTCCTGATTAACATGAAATACCTGCTTTTAGTTAAAATTTTCTCTCTTGAATTTACGTAAAATTTACTCGTCACAAAGTCAGTAAATATATTGTTTTTTTCACATTTACTGATTTACACGTTTAATTACCTCAAAAAGTGGGTATGAAATGAATTCACCCGTCATCAGCTAGCCATCTAAACTCCGATCAGCATCAAAATTTAAAAAAAAACAATAATAATAGTTACAATTCATATTTTTTCATAATTCGAAACTGACCCCAAATTTTTAAGGGCACTTCGGATTCTTCCCGGGACCTCCGTAATAGAAATAATTACCCCAAACACGATTGAGGCCTCCTTGAATGTCGTAGCAATCGGGATGATCGGCAAGAACCTTGAGATTAGGAGGAGGGACCAAATTGTTATCAGAATCAACTATTTGGATATTTCTGAAATAAGAAGCTTTTGAGAACCCTTCCTCTGCAAAATGCGAACTCCCCATCTGCGTTGACGTGTGATCCCCAAAAGGACTTGAATTTACGATTTCGCCCCCGTATTGGACCATGCTCGCATGCTCTCGCAGGTGTGTGAACAAGAACGATGGCCAATACCCTACCAATATGCCCGACCCGAATTCTAGCCACCAATTCCCATGCTTCGGATCCTACATCCACCAATTTCGATACATATATGTATATATGATTAATATATATATTTACTCCAACACATGCAATGATTGCACACACACACACATATATATATACCCTACACCACATGGAATGATTTATATATGTATATAGTGAGGAGCATAGGCTTTGGGTGGATGTCTCTTAATTATGACCCATGAGAGGAGGCTAATTAAATAACATACTATATTTCTATCATCATTGTTTGAAGTTTGGTATATGCTTATACATACGATTAATTACGATAGCATATGGAAACATGCATACATACATACATACATATATGTAAATATATATTCTACGTCCATAGACATATGCAATGACTATATATGTGAAGTGGGAGTATATATATATATATACAGGGTTTGGATGTGTGGATGTCTTAATTAATTGTGGCCCATGAATAAAATACTATATATTTGTATACTCATTGTTAGTATTTGCTTTGGAGTTTGGTCTGCTTAAGCATTTGGAGACATGCATGTGAAAAAAAGGTGAACGTCAAAAATGCATGCCTTAGGGCAAAAGTAAAGAGATGGTAATAAGTGATTACATACATACTCAAGTATCTCTCTCTCTCTCAAATAAACAAAAAAGATAAAGAAGAGAATCTTCAAAAGCATGGATATGTACATACGCATTCACACACACACATATACAATATATATAGATATAAAAAAAATACTTGTAATAATACTATATCCACTTTTGGAAAATTGATAAATTAATTGTCAATTGTTTATGTTTTGATAATCGAAAGAATTTACATATAAAACAATATAATTTTTTTTAATAGAATTTCTAATTATATAAATTCAAAGTATAATAAATAAATAAATATAAACTAAATGAAAACATAGTATGATGTAAACTTTATATAACTTTAAATAAAACAACTAATTTTTAAAAAGTTTGTTTCTTTTTAATCGGACTAGGTTCAAAATTCAAATCCAACGATGGAATGGTGTTTACAAATCAATAGTTCATAGCCGGGTGAACTTATATATATAAATCGATTAATGCATTTATTTTTAGTAGAGGTTGGTGTACGGTTGTATATAAATTTAATTGATAAAATATAATATGCATATGAATATATAATTTAATGTTTAGTTTTTTGTGGGTTACCTTCCAAATGAGCAAAGTAATATCGAACTGTCCTCCCTCGTACGAGGATGTTGGAGAGATTGCAGCTCCAATTGCAATTTCGTTATTCGTTTGAACAAAACCCGAACACAATAAATTGTAGCATCCGGTTGCTTGATACGCATCGTTCTGCCCAAATTTAACCATATTCACTATATATATTTATATAATACGATAAATATTAACTTTAAGACGAAATAAAATGGTGTTTTGGAGTTATCACTTACGGTCCAATACGTGAAGAATCTCGGATAGTTGTCCCCGTAGAGCTCAGGACTAACCTAATCATTCATAATCAAATTTAATGATATTTTATAAGCGCCTGCTCTAGCATTCTGTGTATCGCGTCCCAACACCATTGTACTCCTCGAATCGACAAGACTTCGAGTGAAGTTAGACTCCCGAATTCTACCATGTACACTCTCCCTAAAACAATGACCAGTCAAATTTTCAGGGATAGATACTATAGAATCAGCAAGTTATTCACAGTATAAGAAGATTTTCGATTCTGATATATATATATATATATATATATATATATATATATATACCTGCCAGCCAGCTTCAATGGTGTTGAGGTCATTACCAAAGGAGCCAGAAATAATCCAGATTTGAGATAAACTAAATTCGTATTGGTTCTCGACTTTTGGGGCCCACACGTTTATGCTTGCCTTTGCTCCGTAGTACTCTTCCCCGCTCACGTACCCCACCGCATGCTGTCGATATACACAAATTTCAAATAACATAAAAAATACACATTTTTATACTAAATTATTTTCATATATTCAAACAATTCCGGTTGAGATAATTAAAAATTATTTTACTTAATAAAAAAATGTGATAAATTTTGGGTTAATCAAAAAGAAGATTTTTGTAGTTTGCTTGTAATATCCGACAGGCTTGTCATCTTTTTTGCAATTCTAAAAAGATGATATTAAAATAAATCGTTATAGAGAAAAACTTGCCATTTTCTTTGACCACTTTTTTCTTCTTCTGAATTTGAGCCAAAGACAGAAACCAAAACCCATCATAGATATCTCTCAATCTTTCAGTCCCAACTCCAAGAACCGAGCATATTCAAATATACAAAATTATATTTTTCATAAATCGATTTACACCGCGTAATATTTCTGTTTTTGTTTTTTTTTCCAAACCATTTATCTATTTTGGAAAAAAAAAAAAAAAGAAGAGGGCTTACTTCATGGCCATTGTTACTGGCGTCTCTTCTGAAGTTCCCGAGTTTCTTTCCAAAGCTCGAAAGAGACGTAGCTCTGAGAATGTCTCTTTCTTTTGTTCTTCGTATTGGAACTGTCCCCTGAGGACACGACTCTCCTGCCCTTCTCCATAGCTGGAAATCCTTCAGTTTCATTCCTCTTCTGTGATGCCCTCTTGGCCTCTCCGGTGGTTCCTGCTCTCGATTATCCATAGTTAAACTCAGATTAGGCTGTTGATTAAGGGGTTTCATTACAAAAAAAAGGGGGTAATCAAAGATTAAAGATGATACAACACCATTGGCTTTTGCCCTCTTAATCTCGGATGGTCAAAAGCGGGTTGATTATATGCTGAAACACAGTCTATGATGTCACCATCAGGGCTCTGCAACAACAAAACAGAATCATAACCAAATAAAAAAGACAAGTGAAAGAAAAACAGAGCAAGAAACAGAGTATAAGGGCGAGATCCTTACTTGGATAGTCTTCATGGCAGATTTGTTGATGTTCTTGAGGTACTGTCTTACAGTTCTGAGTTTCTTGAGCTCCTCGAGTGGTCGGAAAGTTTGGTTTCTCTGTAAGAGATTCTCTGTTTCCGAAGACCCGACAGTGGAAAAGGAAGAAGAAGAAGAAGACAAGAGAAGAAAACAGAGCAAGAGACTCCGAGTTATCGCGGAAGGAGGAGATAGCAACACAGTCAGCATATCTTCTAAGGATCTGATGAATCTTCTTCTCGTTCTCGTTCGTCTTCGGCTTCCTTCTCTTGCCATCTTCCTCACTGTTTCTTCTTCCGCATCATCTGTTTGTCTCAACATCATGGTCTGATCGGGACGACAGCAGCAACATTCACTGCTGTTTCTGATAAACGGGAACACACCTCCCATGGAAACCCAGAAATGCCTTTTCTTCTATCGAGATGATTTGTGAAAGAGAATCAGACGCTAACTTGTGTTTCAAGCTCTCACCATTTCCAAAGATATTGAACCTGAGCCCACTCAACAGCTTAATTAAGAATCGAATACAAGGTTCTTCATGAGAAACATGACATGGAGAGAGAGAGAGGCTTGTGGTTTCTTAAAGTGATAGACACAGTGTGCGATATAAGTACGTGGGGTAGTGACGAAATCATTCCTTGTTCCTTTTTTTTTTTTGAAAAAAAAAACAACAAAATCATAAGTCCACGACAAGAAGTGACACGTCAGCAAAATCGACGACAACATTTCCTGCTCCGTCTCAAAATACATCGTCCAATAGAAACAAAGGATTGTTAGCGAAACATGCCAAACTCATCTTTTTAATTACCAATACATATTAAATACAAAAAGATATTTATTTTGCCCCTTAAAATCATAAATAATTGGTATCGATATAACAGAACAAAAAAAAAAGTAATCTATTTTATTCAGAAACAAATCAAAAACTATATTTTTTTTACCATCTAAAAATCCAAGAATATAAAAATAAAACCTTACCTTTGGTATAGCTATATATCTGTATGTACATAATTACATACATGCATTACACAATATAATGAGTGATTTATAACTGTGCATGTAAGTAAGCAAATATATATCATATGGAGAGAAAAAAAAAAAGAAACAAGAGAGAAAAAAAACGTGGGAGCAAGGTGTTCCCGGTCAAGAATACAAAGGCTGAAACAGGAAGTAGACGTTGTGGGGAGATTTATGGACCAAGAAAATGGTCTGAAAGGACACAACTCAATGTCTGTGTTTTGTGTTACGGTCTTGTTTTTTTCTCTTTATTTTTTGTTATGGGTGTTGGACCACGAATTTGTATAAATATATATATATTCTGCAGAGCTTATGTTAGTATGAAAAAAAAAAGATGATAAATTTTGATAGGGAATAACACAACATTATTACAGTAATCGCAACTTTTTTTTTGTTTTAAATTAGTCATTACAATATTATATAAATCATTCCAACCAAAGATTTAAACCTCCAACCTTGGAAATAAATGGTTTAGTACTCAACTAACTCACATGAGATTTCTCCCGACATAATTTAATTACCTAGCAAGAGCTTTTACAATTTTCCAATTACCTATATTTTATTTTATCGCAATTTATCTACGTATTGCATCCCATAATATCTTAAATACTCATCATTCATCTTTCGCTTATATAAATAAATAAACAAAACATGGTAGTTAATAAAAAAATTTCTTTTAAAAAAATCACCGGTTTATGTATGTAATTAATGGTGATGGGAGAGAGGTGCTTTTGGATGCATGCTCATGATCTTTGAGTGCATTATAGTATAGAGACCGGACCCATCCATCCATACTTTTTAATTTATGTGTGGTTTGGTTGGATTTTAGTTGTTTCCGTTAAGCAAGAAATTAAGACCGTGGATTTAGTGGATTAAGCACCAAGTAGTCATAAAATCCTCTCATTAATCTGGCGTTTTGTTTTTGCTTAAACCCAACACTTGATTACCATATATAGTTAACTGATAGCAATTCAGGATAGAAAAATCCCATGAAAATAGACGATATATTTTTAGTTCGACAAATAAATAATACTAAATGTTAGAAATGTATCAAACCAATACATAAATTCTTTAATTTGAAAATATATTTCCACATATATATATCCACGAGGCCGTTGAGATTCATATGTGAAATTAATATCTATTAATGTCAATTAACATCCGTGTATGAAATAATTTCAAACAATTTGCATATATACCATCAACGGCGCTTTTGATTTTAAATATCGGGATACTTTTTGATACATTTTAAAATTTGATATATTTACTTATCAAGGTACATGTCATATTTTTTCAAACATTTTATAAAATTCACGTATATTTATAGGATTTTTCCTTTGAGATATATTATTATTTTGCATTTTATCTTAATAGTTGTCTCTCCCGCTTTATGTCTAACTCTAAAGAAACGATTTTTTTTTTTTACCGGAAGGTTAATCATCCATTCGCCTCAACTACATCCACCTTTAGTTACGTATTTTATTGTGCTCCTTCTCCTCACATGCGAGATTCGAAAGTGTCTTCGGTACAACCAGGTTGTCACTCGACCACAAACATATGTGAGTTAAAGAAACGATTTAGTTTGAACTAGAATCGTAACTAATTTTCGAGATATTATAAGATTGAAAAATGTAACCTATTTCTCTACTAAAACTATAATTTTGTATGAGGAATATGATCGCATAATCCGAATAAGAGGGACACTCAAGAATCGTAGGAATAAAAAAGGATGGATTTCGGTGACGTAATTTTACCATTTCAAGGCATCTGCCAATCATACCTTCCACTTCTCTCTTTTAAATAATCTCATATTATATCATATCATATTATATTATATCATATTATATCATATTGTATGTGTATGGTATGGGCATCTCATGAGATGAGAACTCCAAGCTCTCTTCCCCCCCCTGAAGCCAACCACCACTTCAGCATATCAAAATGGCAAAGTATTCCAAATTTAAAACCCACGTGTGATTCTGCCAAAGTTTTGTATTCATTTACTTGCAGTCATTGCACTTGTTGGGTTGTGTTTGTGTAACGTTGAGATTGGTATCGTTTATATATATACGTGTGGTTATATAATGTATGCATAAAAATCCATTTACAGACGAATGATTGTTACGCAATGCACCGATTATGATTTCTGATGGTTTCTAGCAATTGAAAAATTTATTACCGCAATTGCAACAACGGTAAAATTCTGATCGCAGCTTTTTACCTACATTACGATAGCATTTTACATTGTTTTAGATAAAATTAACAAAAATACTCTAGGTTGTAATATTTTATAAACAATCACATATATATATAGATACATATATACATACTCATATATAGATGTACATAAACCTACATGTATATAATACATATATAATATATATATATATATATTCATATATACATGCATACATATATGTGTATATATATAGACATTTATATACACGCATACATTCATATCTAGGTATATACATTATTTATATAAATATATAGACATTTACACAAATATATAGACATTAGGGAAATGTTTTTCTATTATTGATAATTGGAAGAATACATCATAATATATAGCAAAATACAATAGAATATTCTAAGCATAATATCTAGGGTAAATCATAATCATATCAATGATAATATTCTAATAATAATATCTTCCTATATACCCTTCAAGATAAATCATCTATGATGACTTCAATCTTGTTACATAAAAACTGAAAACTGAAATTGTGATCGTATTAAACGAATCATCTTCAATGTGGTGGTGTAGTTCAGACTTGAGTCGGTGTTGCTTGATAGCGTTTGAAGAGTTTGAGAGTTGTATTCTCAGAGGCTGATATGGCACGAATGGCACGATAGTGCGACGCATATGCGTGAATTGTGTTGCACGACAATGAAGTCGACAGCGCAAAAAACTGCGGTGTATATAGCGGTTAGGCCAGAGAAAAAAAAAATGGGCGCAAAAGCGCGACGCATAATGCGTGATAGTCTAGCAGCGGGACAAGAGAAGAGAATAAGAATAAGTAACGCAAATATGTGGATCGACGATCGGAGTTTTCCAATCGAAAGAGGCTAAAAGCCATGTTTAAAGAGCTCACAACGGTAAACGAACGCCGTCAGAGAAGATAAAAAGTAGCACATCAGTTAGGATTGACAGTGATGAACACCGCCGTCGGGGAAAAAAATTAGAAGAAAAAAAGAGCAAAATAAATTTAAAATGATACTCAAGGCGATGATACTATTGGATTTAGTATATCATTGTCATCTTCATCGTCGCTTTCGGATTCGACCAA
Organism: Tarenaya hassleriana; assembly: GCF_000463585.1. Taxonomy (NCBI): domain Eukaryota; kingdom Viridiplantae; phylum Streptophyta; class Magnoliopsida; order Brassicales; family Cleomaceae; genus Tarenaya; species Tarenaya hassleriana. The sequence continues at coordinate 2,464,466 of NW_010965019.1, forward strand.
CATTGTTGATGAGAAGAAAAAAAATTAAAGCAAAAATCGAAGCTCTGATACCATAATAGGGAAATGTTTTTCTATTATTGATAATTAGAAGAATACATCATAATATATAGCAAAATACAATAGAATATTCTAGGCATAATATCTAGGGTAAATCATAATCATATCAATGATAATATTCTAATAATAATATTCTAATAATAATTATAGGAAGATATTATTATTAGAATATTATCATTGATATGATTATGATTTACCCTAAATATTATGCCTAGAATATTCTATTGTATTTTGCTATATATTATGATATATTCTTCCCACTATTATAATGAAAAACATTTTCCCATCAGAGTTTCAGTTTTTGTTCTAGATTTTTTTTCTTTACATCAATAATGCTGGTCGAATCCGAAAGCGATGATGAAGATGATGATGATCTACTCTAATAGTATCATCGTCTTGAATATCATCTTTCATTCTTTTTATTTTTTTTAGTCTTTATTTTTTCCGATGGCGGTACTCATCACCATCAACCCTAACTAATGTGCCACTTTTTTTTTCCTCTGATGACGTTCTTTTATCGATGTCAACCCTAGCCGTTGTGAGCTCTTTAAACATAGCTTTTAGCCTCTTTCGATTGGAAAACTCCGATCGTCAATCCACGTATTTGCGTCACTTATTTTTATTTTCTTCTTTTGTCCCGCTGTTAGACTATCACGCATTATGCGTCGCACTTTTGCGCCCCTTTTTTTTTTCTCCGGCCTAACCGCTATATACACCGCAGTTTTTTGTGTTGTCGACTTCATTGTCGTGCAACCTAATTCACGCATACGCGTCGCACTTTCGTGTCATATCAGCCTCTGAGAATACAACTCTCAAGTTCTTCAAATGTTATCAAGCAATACCGACTCAAGTTTGAACTACACTACCACATGGAAGATGATTCGTTTAATACGATCACAATTTCTGTTTTCAGTTTTTATGTAACAAGATTGAATTCATCATAGATAATTCATCTTGAGGGGGCATATAGGAAGATATTATTTTTAGAATATTATCATTGATATGATTATGATTTACCCTAGATATTATGCCTAGAATATTCTATTCTATTTTGTTATATATTATGATGTATTCTTCCTATTATTATAATAGAAAAATATTTTCCCTATTAACATATACACACGCATACATCCATAGGTTTATGTATATGCACATATACACAATAACATTTATTGATTTTATTTGGATTTATCACCAAAAAAAATTAAATTTATTATACTAAAATTACTTTTTATTAAAAATAAATTAAATCGATAAAATATTAATTATTTATAAATTTGATAAAAAAATTGTTATCAAATATTATTAAAGAAACTAATTAAAATTATTTTAGAAATTAATTTATTATATACCATATATAATATCTTTTTTTAATAATTTACACCAAATCACAACCTAGCAGGTGGTAACCCGTCAATGTAAATCTTAACTACTCACAAACGCTATCAAAATCATTTTTCTACCAATCATCATCAATAGCCTATTTTTTAACTAGCATACTCATAGGAAAAAATTAATTGAATTAAATTAAATTAGATATACAAACTAATTAGTTATGATATTTAAAAATATAATTAATTAAATCTCAGCTAAATTAAATATCGTACTGAACAAGGACGTTTTCTTAAAACATGGGATGACTACTCATAACAATACATTCATCTCAAAACAATTACTTTTTTTGTAACATGGGAAACTCATTTACGGTCCTTTGGACCAGACCCCGCAACGCCTCACAGTCCATTGGGTCGGACGAAAACAACATCGCAGACAGTAAACCTTACGTCCACGCGCATAAGCTTGCGATACACACATGTGAGGTAAATCAGCAGTAATGGACAGGCGACAGGTGAGTGGCAAAGAGTCGAATCTCAAACCTCTTGGTCTATTGACCTTGCTCCTTACCAATTCACCTGGGGTTTCCCCTTCAAAACAATTACTTTTTTTTTTAATAATTGAGGACCCTAGCTGCTACCGTTCCGGCGTCCTAACTAGGTAAACCTCCGACCCGGGAGCAGCCTTTATATATAGATCATATAAATCCAGAAATTACCTCCCTCTCCACCAACCAGGAATCGAACACTCAACCTCAAGGTGGAATTATCTCCTACCCCAAACTTGACCACTCGCCCACGATGCGTTGGGTTCAAAACAATTACTTTTGTATAAAAGTAATAACAAATTTGATATAAGAATGACAATGGTAATGTAACATGGAGATCACTTGTCTATGAAGGAAATTAACCCTCTGTTGCATTCTATCGATATTCATGTATTATATATATATATACACATATACGTATGCATTATGCATTATGCATTATGCATTATGCATTTTCCAAGTCGACGTTTGTATGAACCGTATTTTCACGGATACGTAATACTCAAGAGAGCAAAATTTGAACCACGTGAAAGCGATTATATAAACCAAATCACGAACAAAAGTTGTACTTGACTATTACAAACAAGTGCCTAAAACACTTGTTCCTTTGTCGGAAACTTAGGGTTTAGAGGGGATGGATTAGTTAATACAGATTTCGAGATTACTGAAAGAGATTTTATGGATCTTAATAACTTAACGTCGTCTAATCAACGTAGAAAGCGACAGGCAGTTGCTCCCCATCTTCCTTAATGTATCGGCTGCGTTTTGAACGTTGTTTATCTGCCGCGATTCTATGAACGCGTCTACGCACGCACCGTAATCGCTGACCGCTGCGGTTAGGAAGGTGTTGAGAGCTTTCACGTTGCGTTTCCTTATACTCTTTCTCGCGTTTCGGAGGTTTATAAGCGCGTCGACGAACGTTGCGTAGCACGTCGCGATCGCTTGGTTCCCGCTCTTGTACCTTTTCGACCCACAGAAATGAGATATTATATAAGATTATAAATGTACATAATTAGGGTTTTAATTAACCTATATACGTTCTGCTTCTATTCATTTTCTCATTTAATTATTTGTATCAATACACAGAAAACCCTATCCATACGTACGGTAGAAAACCTTTATTATATAAATCTACAATACTATATGATATGCATCTTATATGTTGGATAAACTACATCGGATTTCGAATCTTGTCAATTCAAGGTTTATGAACATCCCATATATATATATATATATATATATATATATATATATAAACTCAGAGAAACTTGGTTTAACATATTTTTAAAAAGAAAGCATCAAATCGTAAATGATTTTGATTCTTGTAACCGGGATTTCACGGTTGAAAAAATTGAAGATTACGTTGTTCCAACCAAAATTTAATCGATTCGAAAAGAATATGTTTCGATTTCCTTTACAGTATATATATATATAAGATTTTTTTGTGAAAAAGATATATAAATACCTGGACGCTTCGGCGAGGGAAGTTTTGGTTCTGGCCTCCAGGGCTCGGATCAAGCGATGGGTGGCTCGTCTCGGACTGATGAGTCGCCTCACCAACGGTCCACACAGCGACGGATAAGCCGTGTGGCTGCACAGGTTAACCCTACGCGCCTCCGCGGTTGCGATTGCCAACGTCATTACGATTGCGACCGCGATTGCGGCCAGGTGCGGTGAGAACGCGGCTCGGCCCCCCATTTCACCAACCTTTTTTTTTCTTTTTGTTAATTTCGGTGTTTTGAAAATTTTTCTTTTTTGGTCAAATTTGGGTTTTTGAGAAATGGAAATTAAAGGGCAATTTTAAAATTATTTCTATTTGTTATATTTATAAATATTTTGTTTCTGAATTCATCGGTAACCCGTGTTTTCTGTTTCTAAATTTATCTTTGTTTATAAGTTATAAACAGTATCTGTTTTCTAATTGTTTTTAATCGAATTTTAGAATTCCTGCAACTTTCTTTGGGTCATGGGCAAAAGTTGGATTGACCACGATATAATATACTCGACATATATATATATATATATATATATATATATATATATATATATATATCACGGAACTTTTACTCATAAAATCATAATTATTTTAAATCAAACGTACCAATTTCTAAGCATCCCCAATTTTAGGTTGAGATTACTAACTGTAGAATGAATGAATGAATAAACAAATGGAATCTCTACTAATTGCTATATGGGTTTTAGTTTTAACAGAATTTTTTCGATTTTTAGTAATTCATTGTAAAAAAAATGTAATTTTCGCAACACCTTTTAAAATCAAGGTTATTCAGTGAAAAAAAAAATAAATGTTCAAATAAAAACATTCAGCTGATACAAAGTACAAACCCCAAAGAACACAGGACGTGAAACAAAATAAATGGAAACTAGGATTTTCTTTTTGATGTCAAAATCAATGGAAGTTTTAGATTAGAAGATGGATTTTGGTCATTTCATTCGATTCGGACCAAGTTACGATTCATGAACTTGAACCTGCAGATCTCATCGAAGAAATCGTCAGCACTACGGTGGCTGCTCTTCATCTGAAGGATCCTTATCACCATCACTCTGAGCGATTTCCCATGTTTCACCAGCGATTCCAGCGTATTCATCTTCTGCTCTGCGTTCAACGGCGATCTCACCGTTATCACCACTTCCTCCAAACACGGAATCGAGAACCCTCTCTCCACCTGCAAATATAATATCAGGGATTCGGGTTTAGATAACCCGGAAATCTCGTATATACCCACCGCTGCTTCAGACAAGAACAGAGGAGAACCAAGAAAAGATCGAGCCTTTTTGTTCTTTAGACTATAAGCTTCTTACGTTCTTTAAGCTGTTTTTCTGGCAAAGCGCGGCGAACATTGCTCCATGGATGTCGAACTTTTGCAGCTTAGGATGGTTATTGAAGAACTCGACGATATCCAACTCGGGGAAGGGTTGCAAGGCCTCGTGATCGCCCGTGAATTCGACCTTCATGTACAGATGCTTCACTTCTCTCGCCTGCTCTAGCATTCTGTGTATCGCGTCCCAACACCATTGTACTCCTCGAATCGACAAGACTTCGAGTGAAGTTAGACTCCCGAATTCTACCATGTACACTCTCCCTAAAACAATGACCAGTCAAATTTTCAGGGATAGATACTATAGAATCAGCAAGTTATTCACAGTATAAGAAGATTTTCGATTCTGGTTTACCAGCAGAATTGGAGATTGAGAGGTTCTTTAAGGACCTCGTTTCGGGGACCCTGATCCAGCTACAGCCTTGAACATCAAGGGACTCAAGTCTTGAGCTCGTGAGAGAGAGCACGCTGCTACCCGATCCGTTGAAATCCAGCTTACATTTCTCCAAGAGGGGCAATTCGATCGAAATGGATTTAACTCCTTCACAGCCAAGCAGAAGCAAGTTTCTCAAGTTCGGGCAAGCACGTAATGCATTAGTTAACACGGTATCCTCCACTCTAGCTCCGACTATTTCAAGGCAATGAAGGCTCTGGAACATGACCCATTTGGGAGGATTAACCATTAAAACCCCCCAAAGCTTCAAAATCTCCAAATTCTTGGCCATACCGATACAATCGAGTTTCGAGGATGCCTCCATTGCTTGACAAGTAGTGAGGTTGTCCATTCTCAGCTCGAGATGCCTAAGAGACGAACCGATGTTCATCAACCAAGAAGCAAGGCCTTTGCTGGTGAACGAGCTGTACACCACAAGCCCCTCAAGACGAGAAAAGGACGAGATCGTGTTCAAAACAATGCTGTCGGGGTCTTCATTCACCAAGATTTTATCAAAGGAATTCCGGGGAAAGTATATGGTCTTGACATATTCCGTCGATTCTTTCCACCGCTTGGACACGCAGTTGCACAATGCGATGTCCCGAGCATTTGTCATGTCGGAAAGGATGTGTTGAAGGAGCGCATCGGGAAGGTGATCCATTTAACTGAGACAAATCATCGAACAGGTTACAGGCAGCTAAAGCTTCTCCCCAATACATTACTCCACAACCACATGACATGAATGCAAAAAAAAAAAAAACTTTCACATAATACAGAGTGTGAATTAGAGAAACGAAAATGGCTGCAACAAGTTCAATCATTTAGGCTCACAAATTTCAAACCCAAGATTTTTATTCATTGCAAACACAGCCGAATATCTGGGTTTTGAAAGAAGAACATTTCAAGAGCTCAAATTCCTTGGAAATCGTTTTTGCATTTCCAGATCTACAATTGCTTCCAACTCTCCTGATTCCGATAGTCTCAAATCTCCATATGTCCGACAAAACCCAGCAAAAACACATAGATGGATTGAACAGGAGATTAAAAGAAAATCAATGAGAACATAAATTTAGCTCATTCGTTTGGGTAAAATGATATTCAGCTTCTTAGATACAATCAGCAACACAAAAATTCATCACTGTATGAATTTCGGATGAAAGACGAGGGACATCAACCATTTGAGCAAATTAAAGCTACATATTTTGAGATGAGAGATCTTACTGTATGAATTTCGGATGAAAAACGAGAAACAGGTCCGTGTTTCGTATGTTCACCCAGGAAGCAGAGAGAGAGAGAGAGAGAGAGAGAGAGAGAGAGAGAGAATTTGTAGAGGGTGTTGGGAGTGGCGCGTCAGGAATCGGAGGGCTGAGATTCAAAATTTTTAAGAAAATAGTTTTTTAATTTTAAATTCCCGGGATTTCATAATCTCTTTTTTTATTCATAAAAAAGCACGCAGCTTTCTAATTACAAAATTTTGAAATTTCCATCCCATCCCTTGCAAGTTGCAACGGTCCAAAGTGCCTATACTAAAATCTGGATTTATATTTCATTGTGATATCAAAATAACCGAATGATATTATGTAATCATATCTAAATTTAATTTAATGTAAAAATATTTATGTATAAGTTTTTAATAAAAAATAAAAAAAATAGGAATGTACAAGGGTTTGGGTCGGACAGTTTGATCTTTGATTTTGAATCCGATCTGGTCTGACTCGTTTTTTAGCGAATCAAAAATTATTTGGTTCAATCCGATTGACTTTGGATCAAGAATCAAATAATCCGACCCTCAAGCTAAATACCTAACTAAACAAACAAAATTTTAATACTATAAAATATTTAAAAATATTATAAAAATAAGGAAAAATCCCAAAAAAATTACTGAACTTGGAGATATCTCACAGAAAAATACTGAACTTTTTCGATTTCCAAATAAAACATGAATTTGTAGATCTTAACACATTTAATACTGATCTTTTGAATTTTTGCCAAATATCCGATCGATCGTAAACGGCGTTAAAGTCAATAACGGAACGCGTGACGTGGAGCCCAATTATTGCCACGTATGATGACACGTCAGATTTAAAAATTACAAAATAAAATTCAGCCGGTTAACATAAACTGGATCGAACCAGTTAATAAAATACATAAAATCGACCGGTTAACATAAATTCGATCGGTTAGAATAGATTTTAATCTTAGGGTTTCAGTTTCAATCCCAAAAACTCTCGAACGATTCTCTCTCCCTCCCACCTCTCTCTCTCTCTCTCTTTCTCTCTGTCGGACCGATTCACCGTCGAGAAAAAACACAACAAGGGAGGGAACGAAGAATTCAATCCGTCACAGCTTATAATATTCAGGTATTATCTGAACTTTCAGATGACAACCCTTGCAATGATTGTCGTTTTGAAGCTCTGATTGAGAGGATTTGAAAAATCCTAAAGATTAGGGTTTCAGATTTTGTTGTTGTTAAAGGGATGTAAAAGGTTTTATTTTGAGTTAGAGTGTTTGAAGTAGTGTTGAATCCGAGATTTTGGTGTTGATTGTCCGAAATCCGAGATTTTGGTGGTTTTTGATTTTGATTTTGGTTTGATTTTAGTTTTGGTGTGTCAAAGTTGATATCGGTTAAAAATCGATGAAGAATAAGTTGAGTAATTTTTGTTATAGATGAGTCACATGTCAGAGGGTGGTAGAAGTAGTTCTCGTTCAAATGCAATGTCAAGTTGGAGATCGGGTCATGAGTCAGATCGGGTCAAATGTGTACCTCGACATTGTCAATGTGGAAGCGATATTGTAATGTGGATATCAAGAACAGACAACAACCCGGGAAGAGTTTTTTTGTGTTGTGCTAAACAACAGGTTAAAATTATATTTTGAAACAAGTTATTGTAGTGTATAGTTTTGATGTATGATGTTGTTTGTGTATGCTAGGGAAACTATGAGCATGTGTTCAAATGGGTTGATGAGGCCATGGTGGAAGAAACATAGATCTTACGCGAAACATTGAAAAACTGGAGTTGGAGAATGAAAATCAGAAAAAAGAGTTGAAAATGTACAAAATGGAGCTGCAAAACAACAAGATGGAGCTACAAAACAACAACATTGAACTCAAAAAATACATAGCTTCTGCTGAAGCGTATAAAGATGTTATGAACAAAGTGGTTGTAGTTTTTGTTTTAGTTTGTGTTGTTAGCTACTACCATATGTTATTGAAGTAGTAGTTGTTGTAGTTATTAGTTTGTGTTGTTATTGAAGTAGTAGTTGTTGTAGTTATTAGTTTGTGTTGTAGAAGAAAATTGAAGAATATGTGATGTGTTGTTTTGAAGAGAACGGATGTTATGAATATGTAATATTTTGTTTTGAAGAAAACTGATGAAAATGTGTTTGTCTATGTAATGCATTTGTTTCTGATTTGATGATATATAAACTTTGGATGAGATATGAGATGTTATTGTGACATATATAACAGATAAATAACCAGAAAACTAGCTTAATTAAGATTGAACAATAATTGTCCACAGAGAGCATGAAGTCTGGATTTAGGATTAGCCAAAATACATGAAGTCTGCCTAACCAAAAACACATACCAACATAAACCTGCTGAAGTATGCTCGATCATAAGAAAAAAATAACAAACATAACGATGACCACCAAAACGGTTCGAGCAAATCACAGGATAGCAAAAAAAAAAGCAGACATGACTATGTTGGTGTGTTGGGTCTTGATTACTTCCATGGGACTTGGAACAATGTGTTGGTAAGTGTTGTTCTCGGGCCGAATTGCGGTGTACGCGTATTGCCCAGTATACGACGGTGTGTAGGCAGCCTCTGTTGTTGTGTCTGCACAGTCTGACTTCTTTGAGTTGGTTGAGTTGGGTCTAGGGTACCTGTAACATACATCAATTTCACTATATGTAAGCGCTGAGAACATAAAACTATTAAATGATGTAAGGGTACCTGAATTTTGTGATGTATTTATTTGTCTGCGTTTTCTGAACCTGAACTCTTTCATTTTGAACTTGATGTTGGTTGTAATGCTCTAGGATGATCCATGATATGACATTTTACTTTGTATTGATTCATTGATTTATGAATGCATTATTTATCCGTTATACGATTAGCATGTTTGTTGTATTTCGGCATCCTTGAATCATTAGAGAATGATTCTAAACTCCCTAGTCAGTCATCATTGTGGGAACAATGTTGAATGAAGACTAGCATGAGGTGTGATCAACGCGTAGGATGTAGATCACAATCATGGGTACTCGTTGTGAACGAGTGACTGGATGACCCGCATGAGATTGTCACATGGACAGAGTCATGACTTGAATCTCATACAGCGGTTCATTTATGGATCCTCATACCTGAGATGTCTAGAGTATCTGATATGAGGAGTGACGTGTCTTGACTGCGTCAAACGTCGTCTTTAACCGGATGATTATAACGGCGTTGATCAGATACGTTCACGAATCATATGGAGATAATGGACATGCAATATGAGACTTGTCACCTCCTTAAAAGGAGAGATATCGCTGGGCCCTCTCGTGGAAGTCGGACTATGAAAACGCGTGGCCACGCTATAGATGAAGTTGCATCTATTTTACTAGTCGATTTACCAAGACGAGAAAGTGGTTGAACTTGAAGGGTGGCTCAAACCATGCCCTTGTTCAACACATGATATCGTGAGATAAAGGATCAGAACTCGAGCTGTTATTGCCTTGGTTAGATCACCTCTAACTCAATTCTAAATGGGTGGTCATGGCGTCTTGCTAGAGGCTAACCATGACTTGTGGTTCGGGAAAGGTTCCTAAAGTCACTACCACTTAGAATGGGCCTACAAGGTCACACACCAATAGGGATGGACTTATACGTGAAGAATACGAAGAATGGAAACGAGATTTGACCGAAACGAGCACGAAAAGGAGTTTTCAGTGTGTTGGTCCGGAGCTGACCAAGTTTGGTCAGCCCCGGACGAAGTTGGTTAGATCAGGCAGTCTGGAAGCTCAGTCCGACGTCATCTGTCTAGGTCTGGTCCGACTGACCAAGAGTTGGTCAGCCCCG